>NC_079452.1:35448132-35748132 GCF_903798145.1 Danio aesculapii | reverse complement strand
ACAGTTCGGTATGTAATTTAACTTGTTTACACGAGTAAAAGTTACTCGCGCTAATGTGCTAACGTGCTAACTGCCCGGTGCTGCGTGAATCAGAGGCCGGAGTGAAGTGCGTGAGCCGCGGCCGGACGGTCACCACGCCCCGGGCGGCTTAATGGATCGACGGAGGATAAAATCATTAAAAGATGCGGAGAAACACATCACCAGCTCCACTGACAAGACCCATTCACTGGAAACCGATTATATAGAAGGTTACTAAGGTATGTTTTCATAGTTTTTGTATCGTACTTTTTAAGTGGTTAAATGTACAATTGCTTTGCAAAAATCCAAGCCTTTTTAAACATTTAATCCTCAAATAACACTATTATAAACTATTTATACGTTACTGTAGTAATATAGAGGTTATAATTAAAATGTGGAGCCATCTGGTCCTAGAAATATACTTAATTTATTCTATGATGTTTAGAAAAGTTTTATTTAAGATTAATAATTATAATGAACTCCAATCAAGTGTAAAACATACATAAAAGTACATAAATGTACATTGTGTGTGCGTGTTTCATTTACTTATTTATTTACTGTCACCTGGTAGCCCTTTACAATGAAAGATTGAATTAGTTAATGCTAGTTAATGCATTTACTAACATGAACAACGAATAATACTTTTATTACAGTATTTGTTCATGTCTGTTAAGTTTAGTTAATGGAAATAAAGTTGTTCATTATTAGTTGAACACGCACAGCATTAACTACTGGTAACAAGCATGAATTTAGATTTTAACAATGCATTAGTAAATGTTGAACTATGATTAATAAATGCTGAACATGCATTGTTCATTATTAGGTCATGTTAGTAAGTACATAAACTAATGAAACCTGATTGTAAAGTGTGACCTGTAAACGATTAAAGTGGAAAAAGTTAATTAAAATTGTCCTAAGAAAAAAGAACAGGTGTTCAATAGTATTAGAACAACTTTGAGGAAAGGTTCTGATCCACTTCAAAAGGTTCTGTATTATAATTCACACACTGAGAGAGGATGCTAATGTGAGGTTTTTGTCATTTTTGAGCGCTATATGTTTCATTAATATCTTTTAGATCAGTGTTTGCATTGTGCACATTTATTAAAGGAAGTTTTGTGGTTGAGTACAGATGATAGAGCTTGTGGAAGCAGAGCATAGATGAGATATTAATCAAAATACTGTATTTATGTTTGACTTTAAATGGTAAAACAAGAAGAGGTGGTTAAGTGTTTTCCCCCTTCAAATGTACGTGTATATATTATAATCATTGTGTTTGTATTCATGTCATAGTTTAGCTTTTTATTATTGCTATGAGAGAGCATAATTAAATATGTTATTTGCTTTTTTCTCTTAGTTTTGCGGCATTGATGCCGCTCGTGGCGGGACCCTCGGCCGGCTGGTGAATGATGACTATCTGCACCCAAACTGCACTGTCAATAAGATTGTTGTTCAGAGAAAAACCTCACTTGTGCCTTTTTGCAATCAGGGACATTTTCCCTGGAGAGGAAATAACTTTTGACTATGGCGCATGTGATTGGCCTTGGAGAAAGGTTTGACATTTTTACCACCTAATACATTAATCTTCAATACATTCAGCAAAGCTAAAAGTTTTGTATTGTTAATATAGATTAAGGGTAAATCTGTTAAAAAAATATAGAGTTTGCATTATCCATAAGAGATAATGAAATCAATCTCTTAATAACTTCTTCTTGCCTTAATGAGTAAAAAAAAAAGTTCAAATAATTGGATAATGCTTTACTTTTAAGGGGTGTTCATAAGACTGCCGTGAAACCTTTATAGTCATGACATGACCTGTATAACAAAGCTGTTTTTTTAATAGCTTTCATTGAAGGATAACCATATGACTGCAGAAGAGAACTGCTCCCACAACTCTCTGATGAGGTATGGTTATTAGTATTATTATTAGTTGTAGTAGTAGTTGTTGTTGTTGTTGTAGTAGTGCATTTAATTGTAATTATTTAACTTAATCAAAATATAGCAATGAAACAGAGAGTGTGTCCTAATTGGTGAACTTATGCACTAGTGTAACATTGTGGGGACCAGAGGCATGTTAGAGAAGCTGTGAAACACACTTAGTCCTGAATACACACACTGTAAGGTCTGACATAGTGGGGACCGGGACCCTTGAGTACTGCGGTCTAATTAATATTTTTGTTTTTTATATTCAGCTGTTATTGAAGGATGACCAAATGACAGAACTGCTCTGCTCCAGTAGGAGTCCCACAACTCTCTGATGAGGTATGGTTATTGTTGTTATTGTTGTTGTTGTTATTATTATTATTATTATTATTATTATTAGTAGTAGTAGTAGTAGTAGTAGTAGTAGTAGTCGTTGTTGTTGTAGTAGTGCTTTTAATTGTAATTATTTAACTTAATCAAACTATAGCAATGGAACAGAGTGTGTGTCCTAATTGGTGAACTTATGCACTAGTGTAACATTGTGGGGACCAGAGGCATGTTAGAGAAGCTGTGAAACACACTTAGTCCTGAATACACACACAGTGAGGTCTGACATAGTGGGGACCGGGACCCTTGAGTACTGCTGTCTAATTAATTGTTTTTATATTCAGCTTTTATTGAAGAATGACCAAATGACAGAAAGAGAGAACTGCTCTGCTCCAGTAGGAGTCCAACAACTCTCTGATGAGGTATGGTTATAATAATAATAATTATTATTATTATTATTAGTTGTAGTAATATTAGTAGTAGTTGTTGTAGTAGTGCATTTAATTGTAATTAAATAACTTAATCAAACTATAGCAATGGAACAGAGTGTGTGTCCTAATTGGTGAACTTATGCACTAGTGTAACATTGTGGGGACCAGAGGCATGTTAGAGAAGCTGTAAAACACACTTAGTCCTGAATACACACACTGCAAGGTCTGACATAGTGGGGACCGGGACCCTTGAGTACTGCGGTCTAATTAATTGTTTTTTATATTCAGCTTTTATTGAAGAATGACCAAATGACAGAAAGAGAGAACTGCTCTGCTCCAGTAGGAGTCCCACAACTCTCTGATGAGGTATGGTTATTATTGTTGTTGTTGTTTTTGTTGTTATTATTAGTATTATTATTATTATTAGTAGTAGTAGTAGTAGTGCTTTTAATTGTAATTATTTAACTTAATCAAAATATAAAAATGAAACAGAGTGTGTGTCGCCTAATTGGTGAATGTATGCATTAGTGTAACATTGTGGGGACCAGAGGCATGTTAGAGAAGCTGTGAAACACACTTAGTCCTGAATACACACACAGTGAGGTCTGACATAGTGGGGACCGGGACCCCCGAGTACTGCTGTCTAATTAATTGTTTTTTATATTCAGCTTTTATTGAAGAATGACCATATGACACAAGAGAGAAGTACTCTGCTCCAGTAGGAGTCCAACAACTCTCTGATGAGGTATGGTTATTGTTGTTGTTGTTGTTATTAGTAGTAGTAGTAGTAGTAGTAGTAGTAGTAGAAGTAGTAGTAGTAGTAGTAGTTTTTGTTGTTGTTGTAGTAGTGCTTTTAATTGTAATTAAATAACTTAATCAAAATATAGAAATGAAACCCTGTGTGTCCCCTAATTTATGAACGTATGCACTAGTGTAACATTGTGGGGACCAGAGGCATGTTAGAGAAGCTGTAAAACACACTTAGTCCTGAATACACACACAGTAAGGTCTGACATAGTGGGGACCGGGACCCTTGAGTACTGCGGTCTAATTAATTGTTTTTTATATTCAGCTTTTATTGAAGAATGACCAAATGACAGAACTGCTCTGCTCCAGTAGGAGTCCCACAACTCTCTGATGAGGTATGGTTATTTTTGTTATTGTTGTTGTTGTTATTATTATTATTATTATTATTATTATTAGTAGTAGTAGTAGTAGTAGTCGTTGTTGTTGTAGTAGTGCTTTTAATTGTAATTATTTAACTTAATCAAACTATAGCAATGGAACAGAGTGTGTGTCCTAATTGGTGAACTTATGCACTAGTGTAACATTGTGGGGACCAGAGGCATGTTAGAGAAGCTGTGAAACACACTTAGTCCTGAATACACACACAGTGAGGTCTGACATAGTGGGGACCGGGACCCTTGAGTACTGCTGTCTAATTAATTGTTTTTATATTCAGCTTTTATTGAAGAATGACCATATGACAGAAAGAGAGAACTGCTCTGCTCCAGTAGGAGTCCAACAACTCTCTGATGAGGTATGGTTATAATAATAATAATTATTATTATTATTATTAGTTGTAGTAATATTAGTAGTAGTTGTTGTAGTAGTGCATTTAATTGTAATTAAATAACTTAATCAAACTATAGCAATGGAACAGAGTGTGTCCCCTAATTTATGAACGTATGCACTAGTGTAACATTGTGGGGACCAGAGGCATGTTAGAGAAGCTGTAAAACACACTTAGTCCTGAATACACACACTGCAAGGTCTGACATAGTGGGGACCGGGACCCTTGAGTACTGCGGTCTAATTAATTGTTTTTTATATTCAGCTTTTATTGAAGAATGACCAAATGACAGAAAGAGAGAACTGCTCTGCTCCAGTAGGAGTCCCACAACTCTCTGATGAGGTATGGTTATTATTGTTGTTGTTGTTTTTGTTGTTATTATTAGTATTATTATTATTATTAGTAGTAGTAGTAGTAGTGCTTTTAATTGTAATTATTTAACTTAATCAAAATATAGCAATGGAACAGAGTGTGTGTCCCCTAATTGGTGAACTTATGCACTAGTGTAACATTGTGGGGACCAGAGGCATGTTAGAGAAGCTGTAAAACACACTTAGTCCTGAATACACACACAGTGAGGTCTGACATAGTGGGGACCGGGACCCCCGAGTACTGCTGTCTAATTAATTGTTTTTTATATTCAGCTTTTATTGAAGAATGACCATATGACACAAGAGAGAAGTACTCTGCTCCAGTAGGAGTCCAACAACTCTCTGATGAGGTATGGTTATTGTTGTTGTTGTTGTTGTTGTTGTTATTAGTAGTAGTAGTAGTAGTAGAAGTAGTAGTAGTAGTAGTAGTTTTTGTTGTTGTTGTAGTAGTGCTTTTAATTGTAATTAAATAACTTAATCAAAATATAGAAATGAAACCCTGTGTGTCCCCTAATTTATGAACGTATGCACTAGTGTAACATTGTGGGGACCAGAGGCATGTTAGAGAAGCTGTAAAACACACTTAGTCCTGGATACACACACAGTAAGGTCTGACATAGTGGGAACCGGGACCCTTGAGTACTGCGGTCTAATTAATTGTTTTTATATTCAGCTTTTATTGAAGAATGACCATATGACACAAGAGAACTGCTTTGCTCCAGTAGGAGTCCAACAACTCTCTGATGAGGTATGGTTATTATAAAAATAAAAAATAATAATTATTATTATTAGTATTATTAATATTATTATTAGTTGAAGTATTGTATTTAATTGTAACTAAATAACTTAATCAAAGTATAGAAATGAACGAGTCTGTGTCCCCTAATTTATGAACGTATGCACTAGTGTAACATTGTGGGGACCAGAGGCATGTTAGAGATGCTGTGTTAAACACTTAGTCCTGAAAACAAACACAGTAAGGTCTGACATAGTGGGGACCAGCGGTTCATTCTTCGTACATGTATTACTCAGTTAGCTGGATTTGGTTATTAACACTTTGACACGATTCGTGATAGATTCATTCTTCAAAACTCATCCGAGCCACAGGTCTTGAGCTCAAACCTTTTCTGGAGCAGCAGCTTATTTCACATAAACAGGATTAGATCGGGTCATTTCTAGAAAAGGTGATACTGAAAGTATGTACCGAATGCTGTTTTTTTTTTTACAGTAGTAACTGGGAAAAATAGTAAAATGGGTATAAAATAATTATATATACGAATTGTGTGTGTATATATATATATATATATATATATATATATATATATATATATATATATATATATATATATATATATATATATATAAGAGAAGAAAAGATCTGCTCTGTTCCCACAACTCTCAGTTTTTCTGGGACTTGAAAACAGACGCTTGGCAGATTTGAGACATTTTTATTTGCAAACATATATCACATTGCTTTAAATGATGTATTTTTGTGTGGGTTTTTACATTCAGAGAAAGTTACAGTGGATCGTGTTTTTGGAGGAGGTGAAGTCCAGTCTAAAAGGTAAAAATATTATTTATTTTTCTGATCTGAATATTTCTTGTTTCAGAATGTTTATTTTTATCATGATATGTATGAGCTGTGTTTGAAAACTATTTTTAAACTATCATCACACGCTTTTACCCATTTAAAAAGAACAACACAAAATCAAATTAATAGCATTTTGGTAAGCTTTATGCAGAGAAGTCAACTTTCAGACTTGATTTTTACTTTCAGAGTCCCCTCAAGTATCATCACCATGGTACAGTGTCTGTGAAGATAGTGAAGCAGACCCAGCATTCACAAAAAAAAGAGAGGTGTGATCATTTAAGCTAATTTGTGACTGACTTGTGTTATTGTAAAAGTCCAAATGCACAAGCTCATTTACATAACATGCAGGGTAAAACAGGGCAGGAGCACATTACTTCCATAATGATTTCAGTACAGTTGCACTTGATGTCCCATTTCATGTTAGTTAAACAATATTGCTAAATACTTTGGAAAAATATACTAATTGCATATCTGGTTACACTTTATTTTAATAGTTCACTTTACTACTACTACTACTACTACTACAACTACTACTACTACCTACAAGTAACTGCAACTACTTGTCAACTAACAGCCATTAGACTGTCTGTTAGAATCAACACTGCTAATGCTCTACTAAATTCATATGAGAGTTAGTCATATTGTACTAATTTTGACCCTAACCTAACAGTCTGCTATACTATTTACTGAGACCAATGAGAGTCAGTTTTATTGAGCTAACCTTAACCTAACTGTCAGCTAATACTCTACACTCTAAAAATTATAGATAAATAAATAAGTAGTAATTAGTAAATTAGCAGTTTTCCATATGTTGTGATTCATGTTTTTATGAAATCAGTTTATTTCTGCTTTTGAATTGCATTATGGGATCTTGATCTTTCCTCCAACAATTTTTAATCTTGAAAAGTAAAAAAAGTGACTTTTTGTTTGGGTTGGTGTTGCATATTATGCTACAGAAACCTTGTAATAAACTGCCAGTACGTTTCTGTAAGACTAAAGACTTATTTCTCTAGATAATATTTCTTATACATTATATTATTCCAAACTACTAAAATGTCAATAAAAGTCACTTTGTTAAACTGTAGAGTTGAATTTTCAACATTAGAAGTCCAGAGAGCAGAGATTAACATCCCATAATGCAATTCACCACCGCAAATAAACAAAAAACACTTGTAAATCACAAAATACAGAAACTGGTAATAAACAGATGTTTTACAGTGTAGTGTTTGAGCTAAACTTAAACTAACAGTCTGCTAATACTCTACTGATAATCAGATGAGCGTTAGTCTTACTAAACATAAGACTAACGCTTACTGAAGTATTTTTTTAAGCTCCATCCTAAGTATTTTTAACAAAAGGCAAACATATTTTTCTAGCATTTTCTAGCACAATATTCAATAAACATTGCAGCACATGTTGTAAAAATGACTGAACATTTATGTAACTAAAACCACTTTTATATATTTTTACCACCCATAGGTCCCATAAGGAGAAGACCCTGGAGCAAACAGGAAGTACATGCTGTGGTGAAAGCTGAACCATTAGTTCTAAAAACCAGAGATTGGTCAGATTTGGATTTTCATATTAAAAACTGAATCTTGTCTCTTTAAAGAGAAATCTGGGTAACACTTTTATAGTAACTACACACTATAAATCATTTGTTTAGCACTAACTCTACATTAATAGACTTTGGTAAGCAGTTTATAAATACAGCTACAAAGGCTGTGTTCTTGACTTGACTTGATTGTATTTTCATGCTTTGTTACTGATTTATTTTTCATTACTAAATTAAGTATTGCATTATTTACAAACCATTTGTATAAAAGAGTACTTGGTGGTTTTTAAGATCACTCAGAATGAGTTAGTAAATGATTAATAAACTATTCAAATTTGTACATGTTATTATTCAGGCATATAGTAATTGTAACCTTGTATGTTAACAGATGCTTTATTAACACAACTTCATGCAGTTTTGTGACCTAATCTAGTAAGGACCATTTATACTTTATAAATTACTTATAAATGACAATTAAAGGCTCAGTATCTAATGACGAATAAATCTTAAACAATCTTACTGAAAAAAATACTGTAAAGTTTAAACATTGCTAAATATAACAATATTCACTTAAGTTTTTCTTGATCTATCTGTCTATCTGTCTGTCTGTCTGTCTGTCTGTCTGTCTGTCTGTCTGTCTGTCTGTCTGTCTGTCTGTCTGTCTGTCTATCTATCTGAATCACTATCCTTTTCATTTATTTCTTTTTTTTTCAGTTTACAATATAGCTGAGATTTTAATTTATGAGGGATTTATAAAGTATAAATAGTCCTCACTTTAGATTAGCTCCTAAAACTGCATGAAGTTGAGTTAATAAAGCATTTATTATCATACAGAGTAACCATTACTATATTCCTGATTAATAAGATCTATAAATGTTGGGTAACACTATAATAACTGCACACTATGAATCATTTATGAAACATTAGCAAATAGTTAATTCATCGTTTGTTAAGCATTAACGCCACATTAATAGACATTAGTAAGCAATTTATAAATTATATTTATAAATATTTTAAATTACAAATATTGACTTATAAGCACATTTATAATGTGCTTAATTGTGTTTTCATTCTTGGTAAATAATGCAACACTTAATTTAGTAATGAAAAATACATCAACAAATCAGATATTTAAGAGTAGTTGCTGTTTTAACATTTGATATTAACATTTAACATTAAATTAACATTTATATCTTATTATTCAGGCAAATTACAAGTTATTTTGTATGTTAATAAATGCTTTATTAACTCAACTTCATGCAGTTTTGTGAGCTAATCTAAAGTGAGGAATATTTATGCTTTATAAATCCCTTATAAATGACAATATAAAGCTCAATTATATTCTAAACAGGAAAAAAGAAAATAAATGACTTTATTCATTTCTATTCATTACAAGATACACAAATGAAACTGTATCAAATGAAAAGTAAATCTTTGCAATCTTGTCTAAATATAAAATTGCTTTACACTATCACTATCTCTAAATAACATTGAAATGTATCATAATATATTGTTAAATTATTATATTGTTGTTTTATCAAATGATGTTGTATTTCGACACTCCTGTTATTCAGCAATGTTTAAACTTTACAGTCATTTTATTTTTTAGATACGATTGCAAAGATGTATTGTTTATTTGATTCTGAGCCTTTAATTGACATTTATAAGGGATTTATAAAGCATCAATAGTCCTCACTTTAGATTAGGTCACAACACTGCTTAAAGTTGAGTTAATAAAGCATTTATTAACATGCAGAAAAACGTATTACAACCTGAATAGTAAATATATTAATGTTCATTTAAATAGTTTATTAATCATTTATTTACTCATTCTTAATGATCTTGAAAAACACCAACCATTCTTAGACAACTGGTTTGTAAATAATGCAATACTTCATTTAGTAATGAAAAAATTATTATAAACAATGTATGAAAACACAAACATTGAGCACATTACACATGTGCTTATAAATGAAGAATACAGCATCTGTAGCTGTGTTAATAAACTGCTTACTATTAATGTAGCACTAATGCTTAACAAATGATGTCTATTTTGAGTTTTGGTGGCTTGGTTATATGATGAAGGTCTCTGTGCATGTGTGGGGTTTAATTCTTTATAAATATATTTTTAAGTAGTTTTAATGTTTAATGTTTTTTTCAAATAGTTAAAATACAACAATAATAGAACATACTGGTGGGTTTTAATGGTTTACCCAAAAATGTGAATTATATTTTTAATAACTTGCCCTCATCTCACTCTAATGCCCTAAGACCTTCGTTCATCTTCAGACACAAAGGAAGATACCCTAGATGAAGTGCAGGAACTCCTCATCCTGCATAGACAGCAAGGGTCCCGAGACCCAAAAACATAGTCAAAACATTCCATGTGTTTTCAGTGGTTTAAATAAAATTAAATGGAGCTCAATGAACAATGTTGTGTGGCAAAATAAAATAAAATTCTGTTCTGTCAGATGAGTATGGGTATGGGTATGTGTTTACTACAGACAGTATGACACTTGCGTCTTGCATTGCTGGGGGCTACAAAAATGTTCTTGGAGCTTCACATGATTACAGAACCACTGAAGAGAAGTAGCCTGAGCAAAATTGCAATTTCAGCAAAGAGCGCAGTTTTCAGCAGCTGTATCAGTCCCGATGCCCTCACTACATTTTTTGCAATAGCATTGAAGCCACAAGGACTGTTTTGACAATGTTTAGTCTTTTCTGGTCTTTGAGTGTCTCAGGACCACTGCTGTCTATGGAGGATGAAGAAACCCTCACATTTCATCTAAAATATCTTCATTTGTGTCTGAAAATAAACAAAGGTCTCGAGGGATTGAAACAATATGAAGGAGAGGAATTAATAACAGAATCTTCATTTTGGGGTGAACTAACCCTTTAATACTGTTTGCTTTTGCACTTAACTAAATGTGTACGCAGACATGGAAGAGTTATGTGGAAGCTTGTTATTCCCAATGAGAACTGCTTTTAGAGAGTTTTATACCAGAGTCATGAGGTGTTATGAGTTTTTACAAATGTTTTCATGGATTTTGATTTTACTACTAAAGGTTTTGTGAAAATTCTTTATAATAAATATAACATTTACTGAATCTATACATTCTGGACCATTTCCTGTTTGGATCTTGAGGTTCCTTCTCTATTCAAATGACATTTTTTATAAACTGACCTGCTCTTTTAATGAAAATTCTAAAAGAGTGTACTGTCAAATTACTTGATTGAGGTTTAAAATTTAATATTAGAATAGGTGCTGATCTGATCCCCACGTTTCCTAAAAAACGGTAATGTGTGTGTAGACCTGGTCCTTACTTTGACTCAAAACAGGTAATGTGTGTGTACAACTGGTCCTTACTTTGACTCAAAAACAGTAATGTGTGTGTAGACCTGGTCCTTACTTTGACACAATACCAGTGATGTGTGTGTAGACCTGGTCCTTACTTTGACTCAATACCGGTAATGTGTGTGTAGACCTGGTCCTTACTTTGACTCAATACCGGTAATGTGTGTGTAGACCTGGTCCTTACTTTGACTCAATACCGGTAATGTGTGTGTAGACTCGGTCCTTACTTTGACTCAATACCGGAAATGTGTGTGTAGACCTGGTCCTTACTTTGACTCAATACCGGTAATGTGTGTGTAGACTCGGTCCTTACTTTGACTCAATACCGGAAATGTGTGTGTAGACCTGGTCCTTACTTTGACTCAATACCGGTAATGTGTGTGTAGACTCGGTCCTTACTTTGACTCAATACCGGAAATGTGTGTGTAGACCTGGTCCTTACTTTGACTCAATACCGGAAATGTGTGTGTAGACCCGGTCCTTACTTTGACTCAATACCGGTAATGTGTGTGTAGACCCGGTCCTTACTTTGACTCAATACCGGAAATGTGTGTGTAGACCTGGTCCTTACTTTGACACAATACCGGAAATGTGTGTGTAGACCTGGTCCTTACTTTGACACAATACCGGAAATGTGTGTGTAGACCTGGTCCTTACTTTGACACAATACCGGAAATGTGTGTGTAGAATTGGTCCCCACTTTGTCTAAAAATCGTTTGTGTGTGTGGCGGACCCCACTTCTACACAATACCTGAAATGTCCCCACAAGTGACCACTGTGTCATGTCTAAAAAAAAATTTGCAGAATTTCCATAATCTGACGTGATTTTACGGAATAGTTCGTGTTTTTGTGTGGCAAACTATTTTTTTTATGTCTCTAACATCATCAGAAAGGGGGGTCCCCATTATGTGACCATCGTGACAGGTGACCCCCACAATGCACAAAAACAAGTATGTGTGTGTGTGTGTGTATATATATATATATATATATATATATATATATATATATATATATATATATATATATATATATATATATATATATATATATATATATATACCTAGATAGCTAATTTAGCAATAATAATTACATATCCACATTTAAATGAACCTCTCTCCAGACCTCACGAGCAGCACCACCTGAGTAACAAACTAAAACAACAGGTGTAAAGACGGCCTTTAAAAAAATCTAGCTGAAGGATTACTCTCACTCTGAGGAAAGTACAGCTATAAGTCACAAGTCTCATTTATAATTTATATGTCAAAGCCAAATGTCAACTGTGTCAGAGAATTTAAGAATGAAAACATCTCTGCTTAAAGTCTTTCAATGCAAACAATTGAAGCTATATGGAAGCCAGCTTCATTCACTGTAAATAAAAATAAATAAATAAAATAAATAAATAAATAGACTTAAAATAAATTGAATAAAAATAAAGTAAAATAATGGCATCAATTGACTTATTCATCTCTCACTTTTCTTGCTTTAGTCAGTTTATAAATGCACTTCAAAAAGTCAGATTTGCAAGATGTAAACTCACAAATTTAAGAAAAAAAATGTATTTGAGAGATACAAAATTAACTATGCAAGATGAAAAATCAGAACGCTTATCTTGTAATTCTGACCTTTTTCCTCAAAAACTGCGAATCATTAATGTAAGGTTCAAATCAGAATCTTGTGAAATAGTCACAGTAGTCTAATTGCAAGGCAAAAAGTCAAAATAAAAAAATCCAAATCATAATTTAGATATGTAAACTCTGAAATCTGGGAAGGAAAAAGCAATAGTGAGTTTATAAACTTTAAATTGCAGGGGTCACAATTCTGAAAAAAATAAATAAATAAATAATTGCTAAAAACACAATAGAACAGTTATTAGTAGTAACAATAGATTTTATATCTCTCATTTCTGCCCTGTTTAACTCAGATTTGCAACACACAAAAAATATAAATTGTGATACACAAACTAGCTTCAATAAAACTCAGATATATTCAGATATATTCAGAATTCAGATATATAAACTCATAACTTCAACAAAATAATCAAAAAATGTGCTATAAAAAGTTTACGCAATTAATAAAGTTTATGTATATATTTACCCTATGGTGGAACTGAGCTTCTATTTAAGACAACTTAAAATTTGAAGTGACTAAGTTTAGAAGAACAATGGCACAGGACTTCCAGAGTTTCTGTTTATTTCTCCCTCTGCCCTTCACCAGCCAGCTTTAACAAAAGGAAAAAGGCAACACACTACTGAACGTGTCACAATGGCCTTTTCCTGCCAAGTACATCCTCTCATCAGCTCAGCCGATGAATTGTGACGTTAGATATCACGTTTCACAGATCACGATCCCCAGAACCACACAGGTGACATTTTGACATGATATTCTCTGAGCGCTGCATGTAACATCAGACAATATGAAAGAAAAAATGTAAAAAGCGATGATGATTGTGCTGAATAATCTTTTTTTGCACATTAGCATAACCGTGAAGGACAGACAAACTGTTTAATGCCAGTGATCTATAAGGTATTTGGCACAGATGAGAGCTGGAAAGTCTTTGCCGTGCCCGTGACTGTCTCCTTCATGCTTTCTAGAGTATGAAATGACACTTTAGCCTCAGTTGGAATAAAGCAAAAAAGCAGGAGATGAATTTGATAACCTTTAACTACTGGCATCACGGATCAAGTCTTTGCTCATGTTCAGAGCCTTTTTTAACCTTCCGAATGTCTATTTTCCAATTTATGCAGTATGTGGCCTTTAAATGTGTCAGTAATACTTTACAACAAGGTTTCCTTTGCATCATTAAATACACTTAGATAGTTAAAGATGCGTTTAAATCAGTTAAAGAGATGAAGAATGAAAATTTCCTCATTTCCTCACACTAAGGTGCTTCTAAAAATGAATTTCTTTCTTCTGTTGAACACAAAGGAAGATATTTTGCAGAATATTAGGGGAATAAACACATCAACTGGCATTCATAGTATAAAAAAATTCTATGAAAGTCAATGGCTGCTTGTTTCCAACTTTCATCAGAATATCTTTCTCATAATGGTTTCATAACAAGTGGAGGATGAGTAAATATAGACAGAATTCTCATTTTTCTACAGCCGATTCTAATGTTATCACTCATTTAAATTAGGGCAGGGCAGTATATCGAGTTCTGGGGATATATTGATATGATTCCACAAAGCGATGCTGTATTTTCCAATATCTGTCATATCAATATTGTTTGAGGCCACACGTGCGCATTCTGTGCGAAACAGACCACTCCAAGGTAGCACGCGAGCTCAACTTGAACAAATGAGCGCATGTGCAAATGAATGATTCACTCCATGAGTCATACAAAAGATTTGTTAAAAATTAACGAATCGTTCAAGATCGACCCATCAATACTAGGGTTAGGTATCGTTTGGGATTAATTCGATACAGGTGCTAAATCGAATTTTAAAAAGGTGCCAAAACAGTGCCTGAAAAATTAAGGTGGATGACTTTAGAAAAATCTTTTACTTGACATAATCTTTTAAAAATTAATTTTAATAGAACGATATAACTAAAGTTTAAAGTAAACATCAATTATTATTTTATATATTTGAATTACATTAATATACTTCTTTTGATCATTTGTTGGTAAGATTTGCATTATGAAAATACATTAGCTTACTACTAACCTGTGGAAAGGCTGTCATCAAAATACTAAACTCCTTTTTTCTAGGGTTGGGGCTTGTGACTATGTTTACATGGTTATCAGTAATCTAATGATTTGCCTTAAGCTAAATAAGACAATAATATGATCAAGGTGTTTACATGAGTTGCTTTTTTTGCCCTCCCATTCATTTAAAATAATGTTTCGGAAAATTCAGTGTTTCCTAAAAAAAATAATTGATAATTGTTCTTGAGTCATAATAAGTCGTATATCTTATTGTTTATTTCTTGAATAAAAGCAGTTTTTAATTAAAATTTTACTAAAAATTTTAAATTGTTTGTAAATTCAATACTACATTTCCTAACGTAAAACTATGTACACTAGATTTCTGATTGATAAGGGTCTCTTGATAGCGAGCACTTCCTATGTTAAAAGTGTTAAAAAAATAGATAAAAATTAGCTATTACTATACCTGTGCCATTTGGGCATCAACCGGTGTCATTAAGTTTGACGTTTTCCACCTTACACGCAACTTTTGTAAATCATCTGCTTCACGTTGTTGTGTCAGAATACTTGCTTGTAAAATATGCTTTAGAACGCTTAAAAGCAAATTTGATGAACATACGTGTTGATTTGCATGTTGATCTGAAGAGTCGCTCTCACTCACCGAATGCGCTGTACTGCGTGCGTCCTTTCCTAAGCAACCAGAACAAATGCCTGACATCGCCTGTCTGTATTCCTCAAAGTTGTTAAGAATTAAATGTTTAGAGATGGTGTGACAACGCATGCCTATGTGTGCCTTTGATGCACCCCTTTCTTTCGTCCTTGTCGCAGCACCAGTGGCACTGAAATTAGGCACCGAAATTCATACTGATTTGATCCGGTACATACCGGTTACAAAGGTACCGGTGATATAATGGCACCGGGTTTCGGTACCCAACCCTAATCACTACATGTGACATGACTGTTTAATTGATTTATTTATTTTTTTAGCCCCTTAACTGGAAGACGTGATTTGATTTGTGTGTGTGCCTAGTGTACAAACGGTTGGTGGTTTAAATGATTATTAAAACTTTATAAAAAAGAAAAAGTTAAATAAAAAAAACATGCATTTGTCTACCAAACATTTCTTTTTCTATTTTAATATCTCGCTGTTAGCTATTCTTTCAACAAATAACAATAAAAGAATGATAATTATAATGATGATAATAGCAGGGAGGGAAACCCCTGTGTTTGAATTATATTTTGCTTAAAAACTGTTTAATAAAGTTTTAATAAAGGCTTTGAATCTCAAATAACCATTTATGAGAAAATACCGGATATTTATATATATATATTCTAAAAATACAGAGATATGATTTTTTTTGCCCATATCGCCAAGCCCTAGATTGAATGGCCGTTATCAGTTGATAGATATGGGCCAGTAGGGGCCTTCTCTGCCTACTAGTAGGCTCATCCATCCACGATGAAACGATGAAAAACGATGAAACGATAAAACGATAAAACGATAAAACGATGAAAAACTGAAAAAAAATCCAGAAATAATTAATAATTAATAAATAATTTTAGCCAAGTGAACGCAGAATTTTTGCTTTTGTTCTGAGTCCAGAATATAAATTTAGGTCCATCACTACATATTTCCTCTAGAAGTGCATTCCTCGCCAGGAAGAGCTGCGTTTGGCTTTAATCCCAGAATGTATAGCACTCTGCACAGTCTGTGTCACCGAGGACATGTTTGTTTTGAACAACTTAATACTATAGGTCCAATCCAGACACACGTTTACCATGCTCCAAGACTAAATGAAGTTTTTAATGGAGATGTGCCAGGAAAAAAAAAGAAGGTTAATGCAAGACTAAAATAACAGCCGTCTGGACGAGCTTTCCTGTTATGCTAATGTTGGTCTTTTTCGTTAGAATAGCCACTCCAGATTATATTAACCTGAACATTCTGGTCATACAGCACGGTCAGATCTTTAATCATGCCTGACACACTGGACGGGTCTCCAAACCTGATTAGCGCTCGTGGTTTTGACTCATCCTTCAGAAAAGGTTATTTTGGTCATTTCGCATAATGATAATTTAGCTCTTCTGGCAGGTTAGGCCTCCGTGTGTCGTCTGGATCTCACACGGCTCAGGTGCTCGAGAGATGATGACCATCTGCAAAGACTTCAAAAACGCTGCCATCTGCTTCAGATTACCAAAACCAACCAATAAACCCGCCAGAGAGACAGGGAGAGAGAGGTGGCACGAGTACAGCGCTCATCAATCACTTTCACTTCTCCTCTAGACTCAAAAAACTTTGTTGTGGCAGCAGATGAAAAAAAAATTAAAAATTCACAATTTTGTTTGCCTTATAAGGGTATGTTGTAGATATTTCAGCACAAAAACTCTCAAACAACCTCTGCTTTCAGAAACATAATTCAGATTTTTTTTAGGTTAGGTTACCTTGTACACATTGGCACCAAGGTAATTTTAGTAAACACATACTAAAACTAAGACTAAAACTATTAGTCGAAAATCATTTTTGTTAATTGAAGGCAAGGCAAGTTTATTTATATAGCACATTTCATACACAATGGTGATTCAAAGTGTTTTACATAAACAGGAATAAAAGAAACAAAAAAACAAAAACAAAGAATTAAAAATAATTAAAAACAGATAAGTTTCCCAGAGATGGGTTGCGGCTGGAAGGGCATCCGCTGCGTAAAACAAATGCTGGATAAGTTGGCGGTTCATTCCACTGTGGCGACCCCAGATTAATAAAGGGACTAAGCCGACAGAAAAATGAATGAATGAATAAAAACAGATAAAAACAGAATAAAATGTTTTAAACAGGTTAAAAAAGAATGAAAAAGAAAATAAAGACATAATAGTGCAATCCATCGGACGTATCATTCAGTAAATGACAGATATGTTTTAAGTCTGGACTGAATGTGCCTAATGTTGGAGCACATCTGATCATTTCTGGAAGCTGATTCCAGCAGCGGGGGATGTAGATGCTGAAAGCCGATACACCCTGCTTTGAATGAAGTCTTGGAATTTCTAGTTTACTTGATTCTAAAGATCTGAGCGATATGTTAGGTTTGTGTTCAGTGAGCGGTAACCTACCTAATCTTCTCTGTTCCCAAATGCTATGACTTCCGTTATTGAAAGATGAAAAAAAAAAACTAAACAAAACTAACAACAGCAGCTAGAAAAAATGAAAACTGAAATAAAATAATTTAATCTGTTATTTTTTTATTGCCACATAAGCAACTTATAGCAATTTCATGGCAAAATGGATATACATAAAAATGTTACATGATAAAAAATTCGTATTAAATTAAAAGTTACCTAGACAAATCTATAAAATAGAATTAAATAAAATTCCCACAAATATATATTTAAAGTTAAATGTGAGTTTTTCAGTTCAATTTTTGACAAATAATTTAAGATTCTTCCTGTTGGTCCCTTTTTAAAAACATCCAAAGTACTCTTCTTCAAACTTCCACATTCCAACAAAATGTTTCATGGTAAGAGCAGCTTGGTAGTGATTACATTTAGGTGGTGCTTCGTTATTCAGTAAATACAAAAGAGTCAACCTAGAATGTCCAATTTGACATTTAGTATAGACAGTTTGTTCATGCCTGGTCTCAAAATTAATAATAAAAATAATAATAACTTTCAGAATCCATTAGAACTCATTTTGTGTCAAAAAATAAAAATGCCAGCAGGGTTTAATTACATATACAGTATGATCTTTAATATGAAGAAGTTTGTCTGAATTATTCATAATTTTATTATTCATAATCCATTCCATTTGTATGGTTTTGGATTCATTGTTCAAACATTTGTTTAATTGTTATTACTAAGTTTGCACGAGACTTAATTTAAGCTGTAGAAACACTCAATTTCTATGGTCGACACTTTTTGTTTATTCTGGTAAACAGAACTAAAATGATTAGAACTAAAATCCAAAATAAATAAAGCTAAATTAAACTAAAAACTCAACTAAACTGTTGTGTGCCTGGGGTGTTGCTCTGTCATTCCCTTCTCTCCTTTCTGTTTTTATTTGGCGTCTGCTGTCCTTCTAAAATATAGGTCTTCCAATTAGCTCGCAGTTTTCACAAGTGGATCAATGAGAAGAGGATTGGGGTTAAGCGTTCCAGTGACGACTCGGACCAGCTTGGGGGGGGGTCATTCGTCTCTTGTCACTGCGCTGTCTTTCTGTGTGACATTTGTATGTACGACCTGTTCTCTGGTTCACTTTAGTTTTTTTTTTTGAGTTGAACATCTATTCTGAAAGATTAACCTAAACCTGCTTAAATCTACTAAAAGGAACATAAAAGTGAAGTCTGTCACATGACCTACATTTTACATACACATAGCAGATTCTCTGTTAATCCATTAGGTTAGAAGCAGGTGCTATGTTTAACCCTTTTCATCCTCCGAGCCACAAGGGGCGTAACACTTACAAAACAATTTAAAAAAATAAATAAATAAATAAACAGGGATCAAAACTCAGCGTCTTTCTGTATTACATTGGTGATATTGTAACAAATAAACACTATTTTCTAAACTGTGTTTAAAACAAAAAAAAAAAAAACAGTTAATGAATCAAACTGAAACTAAACTCAAATGCGAATCAAATGTAAAAATGGTGTCAAAATAAAAACGTATTTAAAAATGCAAAACTATATTAAACACGGTTGGCACTGTGTACTCATTCTAGCTGAATGCGCTATTGTCTTAAATTCATGTAAACCACAAAAAGTAATATACCTCTCAGTCTGCTTAGGCTCATATTTGTGCCAGCGAAGGTTCTTTCAACACTCGCTCAACAAATGGCTGTTCTGGTGCCATTTCAGGTGCATTAATGGAAATGAAAACATCTGTTCGCTCTCAGATGTTAATTAGCGGTGATAAATCACTGGTTAGTGAGCCGTTTCGAGATGAGACGTCTCATTCGACCACAGTCATCAGAGCTGTCACTTACTGACTATGACACTCTTGAGGTGCTACTTTATGTAATGAGTCCACTAAGTTCATTAAAATTACCCTATGTCAAGAATGAGACAAACCACAATACAGATAGTAATGTGCTAAATTTGTCAGCTGAAAGACCTTGTGCTCAGTTGGACAGTTAACCCAAATCCCAACTAAGGGATAGTTCACCCAAAAACTCACCATTTACTCACATTTAAATGGTTCTAAACTTCAAAACAAGATATTCTGAAGAATGCTGCGTGGGGGGGGGGGGGTGGCTTGGTGGGCATTGATATCCATAGTAGGAACTTGAATATAAAAAATACTGCAGAAGTCAATCGCTGTATTTTTCTAACATTTTCCCACAGTTTATCTTCCTTCGTGTTACACCTGGTATTTACGTTTATTGAATGTAAACAGCAGTGTAAACTCATTGTGTTTCATTTGTCAATTCTATCACTCATAATCTAGTCACACATTTATAAAATTCATTCATTTATTCATTTTCTTTTCGTTTTAGTGCCTTTATTAATCTGGGGTCGCCACAGCGGAATGAACCGCCAACTTATCCAGCAGATGCCCTTCCAGCCACAACCCATCACTAGAAAACATCCATGAACCCTCATTCACACACACACAGTCTTACACTACGGTCAATTTTAGCATACCCAATTCACCTGTACCACATATCTTTGGACGGAGGAAGCAAAAGTAAAATGCAAAGAAATAAACAGTATTTTAATGTCCTGCTACATTTGTTATTCATCATTTCATACACACACAACCACAATTTGCTATATCATCATAAAGATAATAACGTTTATATAAGCGCTATGAATTAAGAGGACTTCTCATCCTCCTCAATCCCCGGGTCTGAATGCAGACACAGTGGATAGCAGTGCAGCAGGTCTCTTGTCCTATCCATTTCAACCATTAACCCTGCTGATAACCTGGGGGATTTTAAACATATGCAGCACAGATATAGGAGATGTGTCTAAATGGTAACAATCTCCACTGATAAAAAAGTCAGCCATTCTCCAATTCTCATACAGCTCACCCAATAAAAATGCTTTCTGCAAACCAACAGCTTTACCGTATTGGCCCTGACAGAATCACAGGAAAAACATGCAACAAACCACGTGGATCATGGAAGCAAACACATACAGCCCGTGCCGTGTGTGGAAGCGGTCTCACCCAGTCATTGGGTCTCACAGCTTGGCAGGCCTGCCCTGCCTTCAGAAAGCATGTGCTCTCATGAGTAATTAAAAAGCAGGGTCTTCTCATAGGACAAGAAAACTTTGCTATGAATAATAATGAGCAACCAACATGTCATTACTTCACTAGCAGATTCCCTCCCCAAAAATTATTTTAAAGCCGGAAGACGAAATTACCTGACAAAAGCTCTAAATTATCCAGTTTTCCCAACAATTAACGCTGACAGGTGCTAATGTTGTCTTAACTGATCCTCATCATACAAATCTGTTAAAATTTCCAAAAAAGTACTCCAGGCTGTCTTGAACCTTTAAAAATCATACATTTTCATATGTCTGAATTAATTTTAATTTATACGAATTAGCCACTAAACTGACAAAACTTTAAATATTTGTGATTCCTCATGAAATCAGGCCATAAATAAACATGAAATGTGTGGTTTGGGGAAAATTGAATGTGGAAAAAAGTCAAACATATTCATGAGAAAAATTTGATCAATTAGTCACATTTTATGTGTTTCACATTTTGGTTGAACATGTAAAACTTATGTGATGTTCATCTTGTTTATTTTTTCTGTAAGAGTGACAAAAATAGTTTGTTTCTGTACAAAAAAAAATATTTTCAAAACAAACTATTTAAACCATATATTACAAAATGCAATGGGCAGTAAATGCATGTTTTTAAGTTTGACTTACACACTCAAAAGATTTTTGCTGCTTGTTGAAGCTAATTACTTTAAATGAGCTGAATCAACACAATTCTTCATTTTTTTGGGTGGACAACTTAATTGTTTTATGTTCATTCATTCATTCATTCATTCATTTTCTTTTCGGCTTAGTCCCTTTATTAATCTGGGGTCGCCACAGTGGAATGAACCGCCAATTTATCTAACATATGTTTTACACAGGGAATGCCCTTCCAGCTGCAACCCATCACTGGGAAACACCCATACACACTCATTCGCTACGGACAAATTTTTTGCTTACCCAATTCACCTGTACCGCATGTCTTTGGACTTGTGAGGGAAACCGGAGCACCCGGAGGAAACCCACACGAACAAGGGAAGAACATGCAAACTCCAAACAGAAATGCTTAAAGCATTTATCAACCTGAGTTAACATTACCTTTCAACATTATCTGAAACAACTTGTCATTTAAATAACTTATCGACAATTATGATTTAACTGAACTCAGCTAGAATGAACTAACAATGACCAGCAGTTCATAATGTTAACAAAGAAAATGAATTACTGTAAAGAAAGCAGGGCTGTATGATATGTTTAAAATTGACTGTTATCCCAATTATCGAGATATATATATATATATATTTAGATATATTTCCTGCTTGTTATCATAACTGTAACAAGGGGCAATTCAATAATAACAATGTTAAAACAGCTGACATAACATTATTTATCAATATGTGGTGGTTTTTTTGATTCTTGGAACCTCCAGAAAACCATTGTTTTTTGTTTACATACCTCAAAATGGTCTATAGAGAGGTGTATTTAGTCAAATGTGTTAATATCTTTATACCTGCCTACAACAGTAGGTTCTATATTCCTATTTGCAAGACCGGCCCAAAGGTGAAGCTATAGTGTCTTAGAGAAGAGAGTTGAAAATAAATACTAATGGTGGGAGTAAAGACAAGTGAAAATTACAACTGTGAATAAGTATGGGAATATCTGCTATAGGCTTTCAGTCATTCATACTGTTATAAGTGTGTGCTCTTTAAGCCTGAATAAGATTTAATTAGATTTTAAAAATCTGTTTATATCAGTATGATCAATTTTTATAAAAAAAAGTTAATAAAAATAGTATTTCTCTAAAGATGTTATGACAACAACATCACAATCAACAACATATCACATATTTTCCCAGCATCATGCAGAACTCATTGTTTGTTGTCAGCTAATGCATAATGTGTATGTTTTACTCAGACAGACCAAGACACAAGCTAAAGCTTAGTCTGTAACAAAACAAACACTTCTAGAAGAAACAAAAAAGGAACTATGAAAAGTCAAGGACAAAAAAAAATGAATTTGAGCAAATTTAATAACTCCCTATGAACATAATTGGATAATCTAATACAAAAGCGTAATAGTCTGAATTAAATCAAAATAAATCATCAAAGCTGCGGGACATTGTCTACGACTAATGAAAGCAGCTCTTTTAATGCGTTCCCTGCCAGTAGGTAACGTTTACCTGATTATACAATCACGCTGAGTGTTTCTTCTGGCGCTGTTAGCTCCCATTTACTCAGCTGGGGTTATTCGCTTATGTAACATTCATGCAAATTCCAGAACACAGAGGATTTCAAGTAATTAGTCTTTTTTACAGGGATTTTTTGGAGGCGTTCCTCAATAAAACAGAGCAGGCCTTTGTTTCTTTGAGCGATTAACAAAAAAAGATTCAATTTAATTTACTGTATTATTTGTTTACAACGTTAAGCATACATCCGCACACACGTATACTTGGATTGCAAGGACTCTCCATAGCCATAAATGTATTTTACTGTTAAAAAAAAAAAACTCTTATTATGGGCTTACCCTACCACTACCCCTAAAACCTTCATAGGAAACCTATGGGACATTTTGAATGTCAAAAGACCCTGCTATTTTAAATTGTAAAGAAATCTGTGTTTTTGAAACATTGTTTAGCTTGACATGTTTACTGAGGGTATCTGCGGGGTCTTTAAAAGTCTTAAAATGTCTTAAATTAAAAAAATAAAATTAGGCCTTCAAAGTCTTAAAAATCCATTGAAACATTGTGCTGTAGGTCTTACATCATTTTAAACGGGTCTTCATTTTCCATGTAAAGCTATACCCAATTGGGCCAACCAATCTTTTACCTACCCATGCCTAGAACTAGGTCATTATACAAATCTGTGTCCTTATTAACCACATAAACAAGTACACACACAATGATAAACATCTACACACTTTATTAGGTACATCTGTCCAACTAATAATTAATGCAAATTTCTAATCAGCCAATCACATGGCAGCAACTCAATGCATTTAGGCATGTTGACATGATCAAGACGATCTGCTGCAGTTCAAACTGAGCATCAGAATGGGGAAGAAAGGTGATTTAAGTGACTTTGAAAGTGACCTGGTTCTTGGTGCCAGATGGGCTGGTCTGAGTATTTCATAAACTGCTAATCTACTGGGATTTTCACACACAACCAGTTCTAGGGTTTACAAACAATGGTCCGAAAAAAAGAAAATAGAAAGGCAACAGTAACTCAAATAACCACTCGTTACAATTGAGGTATGCTCAGACTGGTTTCTTGAACATGACAATGGGTTTACTGTACTCAAATGGCCTCCACAATCACTAGATCTCAATGTGGTGGAACGGGAGATTCACATCATGGATGTGCAGCCGACAAATCTGCAGCAACTGCGTGATGTTATGTCAATATGGACCAAAATCTCTAAGGAATATTTCGAGCACCTTGTTGAAACTATGCCATGAAGGATTAACGCAGTTCTGAATGCAAAAGGGGGTCAAACCCAAGATTAGCAAGGTGTACCTAATAAAGTGGCCTTTGAGTGTATATTTAAAGTATATGCCTGTTTTTCTATCTTAGCTCAGTTAATCAACATATGTAAGATACTCAAAAACTAATAAAAGAGACTCAGATCTAGAATAATAGAAGGTACTTTAACTAAGAGGATGTGAATGCATGGACATGTGTGAAGGTGTTTTATAGACTGGACTGGGCTGCTTTCCTGGACTCAATAGTGCAGGTTTATGGGTAATCTGTGGTTTGGAACATGAAATAAAACGCCTGGACAAAAAGTCTTGACCCTAATCAGCTGACTAACAATACATCCAGGGTTCAGCCTGCCTTATGCAGTCTGATTTCATTACGCTGACAACATATGAATGCACCTATTCATGCCGTCTCATGCGATGCTCAAGTCTACTGGATCAAATCATCAAACACAATCAGAATAAATCAGGAAAAAAAAAAAGAGGTTAAAAAGTGAATCATGGGATATGGTTTAAAATAAGAACTGATGTTACACTAACAATCTACTGTATCAGAATTCAAAGTCACAGCTGTTGGGATAAAGAGAGACCACCAGCTAGTCGAGTTTGGATCAGCATCTGCCAGAGATTTCAGATGACTAGCAAACATGTGGATTATCCACATATGACAACAACTCTAAATCAACTTTTTAGTGTTAAAAATATTTTCCTAACATTGTAATCATGATTATAGCCTGTAGTCATCATATTAATGATATATGGATCCTGCTTGAATACTGCCATTACCTGCATGACTGTATCATCCCACAACTTTAAATTTTAAAGCCCTAAATGGGACATATAATGCTGGTTTACAAAATGTAAAATAAGTCTATGATGTCCCTAGAGCGTGTATGTGAAGTTTCAACACCCCACCAATAATGTTGTATCTCTTCGAAACTAAATTGTGCCATTTTAATGACTGTCACTTTAAATTCAAATGGGATTGTGCCCAACGCCCTCTTTGAAAAAGAGGGTGGAGCTACAAAAGTCTATAGGTGCGTTCGACATCATGCAGCACTGCGCAGATCGATCAAAATCGGTCTTAAAGCGGTGAATGTCAGTTAGAAATTTTGTCCGGATTGATGCTGCGCTTACGCCATGTGACTGTCACATGTGGCATTACAATACCACAACAGCGCTCCGAGATCAGACGATTGATTCAGCTGGAGCAGCATCTGAAGAGCGACTACAGGAGCTGCGATGACAACACTGATATAACATGATTGGCCAAGATCCCCGCATGACAACAACCACGTGCGTTTCAGGTTTATTATTGGACAACTTCTGCTTCACAAATTTCAAAACAAAAATCATGCTTATTAAAAGACTACAAATATTTTACTGCAGTATCATCTTTTTTGTTAACTAATTTGTTTATAATGACTAGATTGTTTGCACAGGTTTATTTTCGACCTTTTTATACAGACTATTTACTGCATTCAGCTCTATATACGATTTAAATTATTTATTTAAATGAATAACCTAAATATTAACTCAAGACTTATAATAAAATAATTATCATTACACAGGAAAACACATGACTTGACAGGAAAAAAAAAAAATAAAATTATATATATATATATATATATATATATATATATATATATATATATATATATATATATATATATGAGATTATAAAATATATATTTTTTCCTGTCAAGCCGAAGTGACATTGATGTACCTGCTCTTTCTGGGAAATTTCTACTTAAAGAGTGGCTCCTTTTGTTTTGGACCAAAATAATCTTAATCATTGTTTAAGACTTAATCAAAACACCTTGTTTTAGGTTTTACACTAATATATATTGGAAAGCTTTATATCTATAAATGTAAATAAATGTAACCCTCTTTTTAGCATATTCAAACAAGTATTACCTAAAGAGGGATGTTTAAACTCCTAAAATTTGTTTTTATTGCTTTGTATTTAATAGGCCGATTCATTTTTATGTTTATTTTACCCTCTCGTTTCCCCTTATGTCTATCATGCGTTTGTTATATATTTAATTCATAATTTCCTTGTCTAGTTTGTAGAGATTGTATTATGTTTTATTTGTACTGTAAATCTTTTGTCGTTATAAATAAAAAAAATAAAATTAAAAATTATGATGACGCCATGTGATCGGTCATCATGACTGCCACAACGAAGTGTCCGGTTGTCCAGCTTGACGGCTCCGTTTTCAACTCCGCCCCCGCCTGTGCTCGGCTTATCTCATTGATCACCAGCTGCAGCCATGGTTCAAGTCATGGTAGCTGCTTCTTCTCACTCAGGGCTGTTTATGCTAATAAGGGAGAGATCATCACTAATGGGTGGAGCTTTCCCCCTCTGATGACATGTACAAAGGGATAATGGCAATCAAAGTGTTTCTGCAGACTGTTTTTATGTGTGATTATACAAAAGAGAATTAATTAATTTTTATCATTAGATGCTGACTATATTCGAACACTGTTGCAACACAACTGTGTTTAAACAGCTTATAATAGTAATATTTGCATTATTGGTCCTCTTATTTATTTGAAAAGTAGAATTATGCTTCCATTTTCACCATCCATAAATCAATCCACAGTTCTGGGGCTGATATAAACTTCCATCAGAAACTGCATCTTTAAAATAAAACATCCCACACAAAAATACTATAATAATTAATAATAAATGCTATAGTCTTTTTAAACCATACTACAGCAAAGTACTTGAATTAATCTGTTGTGGTAATTCTAATTGCTGTGGTAATACAATAGTAAATCAACTAATTACTCAATTCACTGCGTTTTCTACAACTATAGTTTTTATTATACCAGAGTACACCACAATTTACTGTAGTAAAAACTAAAGTATATTGTGCAAGTATCTGTTCAACACAGTTAACACTACAGTATGATGTAGAATTTACTAACAAAATGTTGTAAATACACTATATACAGAACTTACTATTATTGTGTCCATTTTTTATGTAGGATTGTTCAACAGTCATAATATATACGCATTAAACCCACACAGGAAATCTGATATATTGTTATGAACATAAACACAACATAGGTAATATACATATGAAGAGTTCAGATGCAAAAACCTCTAAATGCAGTTTGATATTTTCTTCTAAAATTAGCATTTTTCTCCGACACCTGTTTGTAGGCTGACAAATTTTACTTTTATGGTGAATAAGTTATTTTCGTTGCTATTAAAGTGAAATAACTGAGCATAATCATAGGAGACAGAGGGGGAAAAAGCTCATTTTAGGAGAATTTTTCAGACGGCATTTAGAGGTTTTTGCATCTGAGCTCTTCTTCATATATATATATATATATATATATACATATATATATATATATATATATATATATATATATATATATATATATATATATTTATATATATATATATATATATATATTTTTTTTTTTTTTTTTTTTTTTGACAAGTACTGTATGTAATGTATTAATATCTGACATTATTTGATATAGTCTCCATATGTTTTTAATATCTGAAATCCTAAACCCATGAAGTTGTATGTTATGAGACTTCTTTCCATAAATGAGATATCTATATGGAAATTACATCAGTAGCCTATATATCATATCACTTCTCACATCTCATACTGAATCCAAAACATGTCAAGTCAAAGAACTATTTTAATATTTTCCGGGCAATCCCTGTTTGAAAGTAGCAATAGTAAACAATACGAGGCCTGCTGCATATCGACCAAAACACAATAATGAAGTGATTTACCTTAATTTTGCGTCACGTACAGCCTAATATCCCGTGATGTTTTGGTATCAGATGATCTTCTATACTTCTTTTCAGATCGCAGTTACTGTAGCTGCTTCACATGTTGAACGCCGAAATCATTAATTTCCTTCAGGTGGCGAGGGTGAGGTTTGTACAGGAACCAAATTTGGACTTGAAATGGTTTCAAGTAATTTTGACTTAGAACATCAGTATTTTTTGTTTACAATAGTAAAATAATATTTTGCGAGTTTTTTATATGATTTTTTTGCGCCGGTCTTGGCTTGTCATAAAGATCCGCCAATAGGTGGCCCTCTGTTTCTGTCTTAATGATTCACTGAATCATTCCTTAAACGATTCGTTCGAAACAGAGTCATTTAAAAATAAAGCATTATGAATGGAAATGAATCCTTTCAAATAGGCTATAATAGACAATACTAAGTCTAAAATGCAGCTCATTGGTTTTTACTTTTTGTTTGTTGAACTATTGAATAAAACATCACACTCATCCACTATTTTATTCATTTATATACTTATTTTTGCAGAGTAACAAGACAGTTCAGACAACATTTATACACTAATGGGCTAGGGTATATGCACAGCTAATGTTTTTCAGGCAATTATAAACCCCCGGTGAAAGACTATTTTCAATATAATAAGGTTAATTTTACAGCAACAGTGTTGTACTGTGATTATAATACATTCAGTTTAAAAGACTTAAGCATTCTTCTAGACCCCAATTCCACTGCCAGTTAAATGTGACCCAATTCTGATTTTTTGCTCATATGTGACACAGCTCGGATCTGTTCTATGACAGTGTAAACACACACACACAAAAAAAAAAAAAACCTGCATGCATTCGGATATTCAGAGATGGGTTTCAGACCTCCTTCATATGTGGAAATAAATCAGATATAAATTGGATATGTGACAATGCGACTATCATGTAAACAGGCAGATCGGATTTATTGAGGCTTTTTGTTTTGTACGTCATTAAACTTGCGACATTGTGGAACTTCTACACAGTTTAATGACATAGAAGGAAGATTGTGTGTGAAGGCAACGACGCAGAAAACAACAACAACAGAGGAAACAGTGATCAGTCGCCACAATTTGCTCCCACCACACCTGAGATCTTTCTCGTACCCACAAATTCCTCTGAATGGTGGAGGACACCATATATAAATCATAGGCACAAGCTGCGATGACGGCCCTTTCCCTCCTCCACCGCCTCAAAATCATTTTAAAATTCGCCGATCTTCATATATTTCACAGAGCTAAAAGCAAGACAATTTCTTCCATCATGGCTAGTGTGGTGCAGATGCTAGAACCCACCTTTATGCATGTGCGACGTTGTAAATTGTATGGCAAGTGTAAACACATGTATCGGATATGGGTCACAATTAAAAGAACGTGTAAACAGACAGGCAAAAAAATCTGATATAGCCAACAAATCGAAATTGGGCATCAAGACCTGGCAGTGTAAACGAGGCCTTAGTTGTTCAATCGTAAAACGAGATGAAAGACTGTGTAACTTATAGCGCCATCAGGATCAGCAGGCGAGTGCAGAAACTTCATGCAAAATACTGGGGTTAAATAAACTAAAATAAAGATATTTTAAATACATGGCGGTGAATAAATTCAGTTTGTGCAGTGCTTCTTGTCTGGTCTGAGAACCACTTTATATCGTATATTTATCAGGCAGCAAGGAAAAAACTTCATCAATTAGCGAAAGTGAAGGATAAAAAGCCTCGAGAGAAACCAGGCTCAGTTGGGCACGACCATTTCTCTTATGGCCAAACGTCTCGTGCAGAGCTGCAGTCTAGGCACCGGAGGCTGGAGAACGCTGGGCGTCAGCAAAGACTCGTCTGTCCCTGGAGTCTCACAGGAATCAGACGCATGCTCTCTACTCCTTCATGGCCACCACAGCAGCTGCTCAGGACACTGCCTGGTCCGGGATTGTGGAAACCTTGGGATCATCTCTTCACAGGTCTTGGATAGCATCAGTGGCTCGGGATGAGGATCCCCAGGTGGAAATAGAGAATAAAGAGAATAATTAGCGTAGCTGCTGTTCATAGTGTATATAAACGGCGTGGAGCATGTTCATGCATCATACATCATTCATCATGATCATCATACATCATTCATGTGATGCATTGAGTGTATGCTTTACTAAAAAGATAGGTCTTCAATCTAGTTTTGAACTGCGACACTGTGTCTGAGCCTCGGACGTTATCAGGAAGGCTATTCCAGAGTTTAGGAGCCATAAATGAAAAGGCTCGACCTCCTTTACTAAACTTTGCAGTGCTGAGGCTGGCTGACTGAAATTAAATCTGTGCATGTGCATACCCCATTAAAATATTATCATAGATAAATATGGCAATGAATCATATGATAAATATCACAAACCAATAGTTTCAAGAATCAATGAATACAATGTTGTGCTAATAAATTGCTAAGAATTTACTAAAATCAAATATATCAAACTACATTAGACAAAAAAAAAGAAAATTAAACAAATTACCTGTCAGTCTACCAATCATGCTTAAGAGAAAGATGCTGATTCAGTCATTCATTGATGATTGCAACAGCCTCGACCATTCATAGACACACTGTAGAAATGGTGGTGGCAAGAAGACTGCATGAAGAAGAGAAGTAAATGATCTTGTTCAAAACAGAATCTGACACCAGTTCTGCGGTGTTCTTCAGAAACATGCTACCAGTCGATGTGCTTTTAATTCCTGTGCAGGGCTGAATCTGATCTCTGTCTCGGCCTGAAGCGAATGAGTGAGAGTGGAGAGTATCAGTGATCAATAGAGCTCAAATACATACTCACCCAGTGCTGTTGACTATATGACACTAACACCTGTCACAGGAAACACTCCGTCACTAATCTGTGTGTTAGTGTAGTGATTTAGTACTTATTTAAATGTAGTTTTTAGTCACTATATATGAAATAAAGTCAAACCCACTGTCTTTATCTGTGCATTTGGACTTTATCTACAAGAGCTCTCTCTAGCTTTGGCAAAGTGAAACTGGAATAGTTATGATTCTGCTTTAAAGCCTGTTGAAAGCCCATATAGAACAAAAGAGTGGCTGAGAGCATTCCGTTCAGTTCTGCTCTACGGTATTGTCTTCAAGAAGTAGGGAGATGAAATACATATGCTATTGTGATTGTATTAAATAATCTGCATAGGAAATGACTTTCTTAGGACAGTAAATGTTTGAATGGAATTATCTCTGACATGCACTGAGAGGATCATTGTGGTTTCCACAGCGCAGCTCTGAAAAACAGCCAAAATCCTGTCATACTGTACTAGTATGCGGCTCTGTTACGCAAGCGAACATTCCTACAGTTTAATATGGAACACAGTTTATGTGCACAACACGAAGCTTGTTAGAAGATGATGTCATTTTTTTTCTCATTATGTTTGGTGCCAACACAATCTCACTGCAATTCATGCATTTTCCTTCGCTTTAGTCCCTTATTTATCAGGGGATGCCACAGCGGAATGAACCGACAACTATTCTAGCATATGTTTTATGCAGCAGATGGCCTTCCAGCTGCAACCCAATACTGGGAAACACCCATACACTCTCGCATTCACACACACACATTCATACACTACGGCCAATATTGTTTACCCAATTCACTTATAGCCCATGTCTTTGGAGTGTGGGGGAAACCGGAGCACCCAGAGGAAACCCACGCCAACATGGGAGAACATCCAAGAAATGCCAACCGGGGCTCGAACCAGCTACCTTCTTGCTTTAAGGCCACAGTGCCGCCTACATTGCAATTCGAAACTGTTTGATTTAGCGGCTAATAATTCTTCTGAATTTGTACAATCTCATTCATACATTTTAGTATGATTTGCCTTAAACACAATGATAGTTGGCTTTAGGGGTGCAGTTTGGGAGCCATTTCTTCTTTTTTAAAATCATGTTTGGATGAATGAAGTCATGTAAATTTAAGTGAATTAGCCTCTTTTCTGCCAATTCCTAAAAAAAAGTTTTTTTTCAGCGGCTGTTTTGTTCCCAACATGCTTGTTGAGATGCAAACTCTTACACAAACAGTAATCTTATATACAGTAGTTGGATCAAATCAACTAAACAGGCAATAAATTAGTCAGTTAGTTGAGCTGAATAAATTTGGCTTTTCTGCAGTGTTAAAACTCTGAGATGCAGGCTAGCATGCTAATATTTAACATGCTAATAACTTTTAGCATGACTTAACTGGAACAAATTACAAGATGCAGCTTTAGCATGCTAACAACAGGGCAACAGTTGAAATGCTCTTTGGCAATGTTTTACATTTAACACAGTAGCCTAAATGCTAAAACCCTTTCTGGCAGTATTTCAACAATAATAATTGAAATAAACAATCATTTACCCAAGCCAGAATGTTTTAGAGTGTAGGGTAATTCCATTCAAATCCACTATTCTTGAAAAGTTGTCAGAGGACATTTTAGCAGTTAGCCTATTATTGTTAGCTTTGTCAGTTCCATCTTAATGTTCATTTAACTTGAGTCAACAATGTTGAAATAATTTTAGCATTTTGCTATATTAGCATGGGAAAGATTTAAAATCAACAATTAAACTATTATTTGCAGATAGCATTTGAACTTTTTCCATATTGTGATTAGCACGCTAAAGTTGCATCTCAGTTTTCATTCTAGTTAACGTCAGTACTGCTGAAAAGATGTCATGTATCTATTAACACACCAAACTGCACAGTTAAAACATTCAAGCACTGCAGAAAAGCTTCAACTAACTGACTACTGTAATACAGTTTTTTTATCTGTTTAATTCATTAATTAATTCATTCATTCATTCATTTTGTTTTAGGCTTAGTCCCTTTATCATTCTGGGGTCGCCACAGCAGAATGAACCGCCAACTTATCCAGCATGTTTTACGCAGCGGATGCCCTTCCGGCCATGACCCATCAATGGGAAACACCCACACTCAATCACACTCATACACTATGGACAATTTAGCTTACACAATTCACCTACAGCACATGTCTGTGGACTTGTGGGGGAAATTGGAGCTCCCGGAGGAAACCCACGCGAACACGCGGATAACATACAAACTCCACACAGAAATGCCAACTGACCCAGCCAAGGCTCGAACTAGCGACCTTCTTGCTGTGAGGCGATCGTGCAACCCACTGCGCCACCGCGTCGCCTCTATCTGTTTAATTGGCTTAATTCAACAGTATACAATTTTTATTAATTTATTATTTATTAATAAATGTTTATTTTTTGTATAAAAATCTAGACTGGAGCACCTCAGAATACATTTTAGCAAATATCATGTTGCTGCAAACTGCTACCATGGTAAAGTTGTGTCTTCCCTACTGAAAAAAAAACTGCTTAAACCAGCCTAGGCTGGTTGGCTGGTTTTGGCTGGTCGACCAGCCTGGTTTTAGAGGGGTTTTGGCCATTTCCAGCCTGGTCTTAGCTGGTCCGCCTGGACAGGCTGGGAGCCCAGCCAAAACAAGCTATGTCCAGCTTAAACTAGGCTGGTCAAGTTGGTTTTAGCTGGTCATTTTCCAGCCTGACCAGCTAAGACTAGGCTGGAAATGGCTGGAAACCAGCCTGGAAATGGCCAAAACCCCTCTAAAACCAGGGTGGTCAACCAGCTAAAACCAGCCAACCAGCCTAGGCTGGTTTAAGCTGGATTTTTCAGAAGGGTTTGGTATTAAATGTGGGTAAATCATAGACAATTTAACCCAGCTGCAGGCTTTGCCCATATTGTCCATACCGAGTTGAAACAACACACTATTTTTAAAGACTAAAGGAACAAATTTAGCAAGCTAATACAGCCGTAACATGCTCAGTGCTACAACCCACTTTGACAGCTTCTAAATCCGTCCTCTTTAAAGCAATGATACCACAGCTAATGAGGAGAAATTCAGCAACTGTAAAAACAATAAACGTCAGACGCAGCCTGCTTGATGTCTGAAGATCAGGTTAATCTTAATGCAAATGCCATTGTTTCTGGCTATTGAGTGATCCATGAAGAGGCTTTGGTGCCCTGACACAACCTTTAACCCACAACCCCGAGTAGTGCAGGGTCAGAGGTCAAGCCACTGGTCTGCAAATAAAGCAAACTGTCAGGTTCTTCAAAATATGGTTCAGCTAAATATTCAGCAAGTTATTAAAGGTATGGTTCATGACAAATAAGAGTTTGCTCACCTCTGGGTGATTCTAAATGACTTTCTTTTTTTTCCTTTTTTTGAAAACACACGCGCACAAAAAAGATGATATTGGACACCGCTGACGTCCATAGTGGGGGAAAAATATTATGAGTCAATGCTTACTGGTTTCTTACATACATCAACGTGTTTTATTCTGTGCTCAACAGGAGAATGAAGCTCAACAGATTTGGAACAAGTGTAGGGTGAGTAAATGATGACAGAAATGTCAGTTTGGGGCAAACTAGCCCTTTCAAGCGATTAAAAACTTGATGAAGATACTGTTCAACATTTTAATAGCATTAGAAATTACATCATTCGCAAAAGTTCAAACATTATGGATAAATCATACCAAACGTTCGTGGCCATTAAATGTGCTTTCATCTTCCTGCATAGCAATGCTCAGCCTTGGTTATCTGTGATGTGAGGGACACAAGCTCCTGCTGACCCTAAATCAACAAACATTTGGCCAGAACACATGATCAAGAGCGGCCAGAACTCGATGCAGATGAGTCTATGCAGGAGCTGAAACTCAATCTTCAACAACTTGACCTCTGAACTCAAAAAACAACTCCATCAGCTCAACCTATTCAGCTAATTATGAGTTCAGTACAGCACGATTATTTGATCTTTATCAATCATTTGGTTTCAAACACATGCAAATATCACAGTTAATATCTGTGTGTGTGTGTGTGTGTGTGTGTGTGTGTGTGTGTGTGTGTGTGTGTGTGTGTGTGTGTGCCTTTGTATTACTTACATTGTGGAGAAACAAATATAGCAATGCCGGTAAATTTTTGCCAATTTTTTTTATTCACCATGAGGAAAACAGCCCTAAATAAATTAAATATTTTATAAAGGTGCAAACACAGATTTTTTTCCTGGGTTGAGTTTAGGGATAGGGTTGGGGTAGTGAGATAAAATATACAGTCTGTACAGGAAGTCCCCATAGACTATTTCAATGTGGTGATGTCATTGGCCCATGAATATTATTTGTTCTCAAAGTATTTTGTAACTGTAACAAGAGGCAATTCAATCATAACTTAATGTTAAAACAGCTATCATAACATAATTTATCAATATGTGACTCTTTTTTAAATCCAGGAAGCTATAGAAATTAAATATCTAAAACAGGAAATGCGTTTGGACCATTTTTGTTTATATGCCTCAAAATGGTCAATAAAGATAGCTGTACAAGTGTGTGTGTGTATATGTTTCGTTTAACCCCACTTCAAAATGTGTTTCTTATATAAAAATAACTGCCATATTACTTGACATGTACTTGATATCTGTATAACATAAAAAAAATACCTGTGCTTTTACCAAACATTGTTATTAAAATTAGTTTTTATATATAAACATGATCTGCCATGTAAATTATGATAAAAAAACAACAACAATTTGGTAAATACACATTAGCGTTTCATTAAATCCACTCAACAAACAAAAAATATAATTTTGAAACAATAAATATACAACAGTAAAATTCAATGGGCCTATTATTTGTTTAAAATAATATGAAAAATATTAAATATAAAATCTGTTTTTCTTTCAAGATTGAAAGAAAAACACGCTTTATATTTAGTATTTTTCATATCTTTAAGTAACTATGTACACTATTTTGGCCTTTAAAATATAAATACTATAGCATAATAACAAGTTACATGAATAAAAGTTAAATAAATTAATAGTAATAACATAATTACATACAGAATGCCGATTTAAAAAAAATAAATATGTATAACATACTTTAAGTATAAAAAAAATCTGTAAAGCAACATTTGAATAATTATGTGATTGTTTAATTTTATATTCTTATTTAATTAACTGCTTTTATTTTATAATCATGTGGCAACACAGGCTCATTTTGAACACGTAGCCCTGTCTACATTTCTGAAGAGCACGAAGTATTTAGCCAGAGGTACGTAACATATGCCGATGAACTTGCGACGTGAAGCTGATTTGACCGTGTTCAAGTTCGTTGAAGAACAGTTCCAGTAAGCAGATTAAACAAAAAAACAACAACAAAAAAACAATAAAAAAAAAACTGACTGAAAACGCTGTGAAATCACATGGCAGTGACTGCTTTTCTTTTTCTAGATTGCTTTTGAAAACACTATCGGTTGGGTTTAGGGACAGGTGTGGGTGGGTCAGTCAGTCAGTTAGTCCACAGTAAGCTGGCCTGGAAGCTGAAGTGTATATAGTGCCCTCTGGTGGATTTATGCAAGAAAAATGCACAAGAAAAATTTGAGATCATCAAAAAGCGTACACAGTGGTCTCAGGTGGATTTCCAAAACAATAACTGCGAACAAACGTACCTCTGGTTATGTATTTTGCTGTTCCAGAAATGTAGATCTGGGTACGTATCCGTAATGAGCCTGGGTTGTAATTTTTAAGAGTATTTTTATGACTTTTTAAAATGTAAGTAAACATTTATGACATTATTTCAGAGAGGTTTGTGTCTTTTAAACATCATCAAAGTGAACCGCAAGGAATTTGCTGTAAATACAGGCCCATATAGTTCTTAAAGCAGCTGCGACCTGTAATATCAGAGATGGTGGTGAGCCAAAAACAAAGATGCTTATAAACACAGACCCACAAATGTTTCCTGTGAATGAAGCCATCACTCCTCAGGTGTGTGTGTGTGTTGAGCGTGTCGTGGCAGTGCTCAGGTACAGAGATCTGGGCATAAATCAGGTGTGAAGCACACAGGTAGTCATTACCCCCTCAGAGGAACAACTGTTTCTCTCTCCGTCACACATTCCTGCCGCTCTTCTTCCCTCAGGACACTATCAATATTCAGCGGTCTGAAGGAAGCTGCTGTCTTTCTCTCGTTCTGTCTGTCAGCACTGCGCTCCACATCTGGAGGACTGTAATTGCCCAGTAATATTCACACAAAAACACCTTGTACATCCTTGATATCTCAATATTCTGCTTTTTTTCCATGACATTTGTTTTGATAAGTCATTCCTGTCAGCTGCTGTGTTTAATGCCTGTACAGTACATGTGCTTTTATATGTAACTTCATATGATAATATAATACATATAGAGCATATATATATATTATAATACAATAGAATACAAGTCATTCATTCATTCATTCATTCAATAATTTTCTTTTCGGCTTAGTCCCTTTATTAATCTGGGGTCAACACAGCGGAATGAACCGACAACTTATCCAGCATATGTTTTACGCAGCGAATGCCCTTCCAGCTGCAACCCATCACTGGGAAACATCCATACACACTCATTCACACACATACGTACACTACGGACAATTTAGCTTACCAATTCCAAACCTGATAAATCTCAAATAAATCTCAAATCTCAGATAAATCTCAAACCAATTCCCCCCAAACCAGTTTCATCCCAAACCAATTCACCTACATCACATGTCTTTAAACTTATAGGGGAAACTGGAGTACCTGGAGTAAACCCACACGAACACTGGGAGAACATGCAAACTCCACACAAAAATTCCAACTGACCCAGCCGAGGATCGAACCAGCATTCTTCTTGCTATGAGTTGATCGTGCTGCCCACTGCGCATGTGACACCCATGCAAGTCCATATTTTGATAATATTTACTCCCCAAGCACATTTTACTAATTCCAAACCAGATAAATCTTAATAACTATTGTTATTTGCAAACATAATCATTAATAAGTGATGTATAGTTTATAATTGTATAATTTAAGGAGGAATGAAAAGGAAAAAATACATTATAGTCAGATAATATATATATATATATATACACTACTATGTACTACTACAACTACTACTACCACTACCACTACTACTACTACTACTAACAAAAACAAAAATAATAACAATAACAATAATAATAATAGTAATAATAATAATAATAATAATAATAATTACAATAATAATAACATTCAAAAAGAATGCAATTCAAAAAAGGCATAAACATTGTAGAGCTGGACAAAAAAATAAAAGGTTGAGTTTAAGAGGCTCTTCCATTAAGAGGGCGAATTTATTGAATTCAGATGTGCTTAATTATTAAGATAAAGTAAAATGCTCCAAAAACAAGATCATAATATAATATAATCATAATAATGACTTTTATTTGACTATTATTTCCCGCTGAGCAATTTTGTTTTTACTTGTCTATCTAAATATAGACTTCTTGGCTAAAACAAGGCTAAATGTGGACTGTCAGTGAATGTCTAATAGACGTCTATGAACCGCCCAAAAATAGACTAGTTGTCAAATAGACAAACTTCACGTCTAGTCATTCATTCCTGTCTATTTGATGGCTATAGTAAATTTTTAGACTATTCCTACACATTGACAGCCCAAATTTAGCCTTGATTACAGCCAAGCAGTCTATGTGTTGACGTCTATTAGACATCTATTTAACTTCTTCATCTGACCTCTCTAACTATCTTAAACTACTATTAATTCTTAAGCAATATTATTTGTGTTCAAAGTTTAATACTAGACTTACAGGTATAGCTCACCCAAAACTGAACATCCTGTCATCATTTACTTGCCAATCATTTGTTTTCTTTCTTTCATCTGTAGAACAGAATCAAAGACATTTTGAAGAAAGTCAGAATCAACATAGGCTCATTCAGAAAACATAACCCTATATACATTTCTGGAGATCGCAAATTATGTAGCCAGAGGAACCAGCTTTTACCAGTTTGCCCAGTAGCTCGCCATGTACATCAGTGAACCTGTGACCTGGAGTGGAGTTGACTGCGACAACAGAGACAAAAGACAAAAACAGAATCCAAAAGATAAAAAAAAACAACTAAATAACAGAGTGAGAATGTGGTAAAATCTGAAAATGGGGTAAAAATCTGGCGGCCTTAAGCACTGTAAAATATGTAGGGTTCAATGTAATTCATTCGTGTTGACCCAACACAAATCTTAACACTTTTAACAAATTTTTGTCTATTAAACATAAAAAAATTAAGTTGTCCAAATGAAATCTCTCTTGTGTTGTTTCAGCTCATTTTAATTAAGTAGTTTGAACAAACAAATATATATATATATATATATATATATATATATATATATATATATATATATATATATATATATATATATATATATATATTTTTTTTTTTTTTTTTTTTGATTGAGGGCTTTTCTTTTGTATGTATTGCTTTTGGAAACACTATCGGTTGGGTTTAGAGAAGGTTAAGTCAGTCGTATGGTCAGTCAGTCAGTCAGTCATTCATTCAGTCAGTCAGTCAGTCAGTCAACAGCGGCCTCTGGTGGATTTACACAAGAACAGCAGGCGCAAATGGCATTCACGAGAGAAATTTGAGATCTCAAAAAGTGTACACAGAGACCTCTAGTTGATTCGCAAAAGCAAAAAAAAAAAAAAAAAAAAAAAAACGTAGCTCCTGGGATGTATTTGGCACTCTCCAGAAACGTATATAGGGGTACGTTTTCAGAATAAGGCTGGGTTGGTTGGAAACCTGCAACCACTGACTTTTTTTCCTACTATGGAAGTCAATGCTTACCTGTTTTCAGCTTTCTTCAAAATATCTTCTTTTGCGTTCAACAAAATAAAGAACCTCACAGGGGTTTGTAACCATTTGAGGGATAGTAGATAATGAGAGCATTTTTATTTTTTGGGTGAACTATCCCTTTATTATTATTGTTTAAAAAGGTCTAAGTTTTGTAGCAAGAATAACAACTGGCATCTAGTTTTCCATTAGGCTTCTGCATTCTGTCTCCGATAGGTGCTCCGATTTGTTCTGTGTATTAAATAAAGTATGAAGCTTCAAAAAGTCTGAAATATTCATCAGCTTTGTTAACAAAGAGAGAGCGAGAGAGCGAATGCTCCTATAAACTCAGCAACAGAGCTGAGAATAATACATAAGAGACTTCCTTTCACCATTTTCAACACACTAAATGAGAATGAACTCAAGCTCAAGTTTAAGAGCATCCATCCCACATGAAGATAGGATGGGATAATTATCCGTATCCCCCCTTTAGATACCGCAGGCTTGCCGTAAGGAATGTGTGAACCCGATGTGCCGGAAGAACTGAGGGAATGGTTCACACAAAAACACTGATGATGCAGCCGCAAATTCCTCAAATACAGGAGCAGCTTCATACAGCTATGATAACGCATGTGGTTTTGCTGTGATCTGTTAGTCTGTGTCCTGCAGAGGACGTGGTCAGCGGGTGTCCTGCGTCCACTGGGAGACTAAAAGATACATTAGTTTGCTTGTTCACACTCATTTTTGCAGACTTGTGCACTTTCTGTGTTCAGCACTGGACTGACCTACAGTATGGCATCCACTGTAAAAAAAAACATCTGTAAATTAACAGTTTTCCGTATTTTGTGATTCATGTTTTTATTTTTCCATGTTTATTTATGCTTAAGTGCATTATGGGACCTTAATCTTCCTTCAAACAACTTTTAACATTGAAAAGTTTGAAAAAGTGACTTTTACTAACATTTATAATAGTTTAAATTGATTAATTATCAGGGTTGGTGAATATTACAGTACAAAAATCTTAAACTGCCAGCACATTTTCTGTTATTTTACAGTGTTTTTTCCTCTATACATTATTTCTTATACATTATATTATTTCAAACTACTAAAATGTTAATAAAAGTCACTTTATTAAACTGTAGAGTTGAATTCTCAACATCAACAGTCGACAGAGCAGAGATCAAGGTTCCATAATGCAATTCACAACCGTAAATAAACAGTAAACACTTGTGAATCACACAATATGGAAACTGTTAATTAACAGATATTTTGATGGTGTAGTCTGCTTTATGAACTGTATATTCATTCATTTGACCATTATTACTGTATATGATGTAAAGGCAGGACAAAATTCAAATGACAACGTGTATACATAAAGAAACACTCCAGTGTTTTTTGAAAGTGATGTTACACAGAGATGTTACCTAGATATCTGGGCACTATTTTCAGGCACTGCGTAATATCATCGTGCCCTCTGAATAAGATACTTTCAGCACAGTATTTTTAGAAGGGCTACTTTTTTACCTTTACTTCATACTTTGAGTATTATTTAGAACAGACACTTTTACTCTAATTGTACAACAAAAACAAAAAAAAAATTAATTTGCAGTAAATGATATTTAAATTTAAAGGCCACCTATGATGAAAATCATATTTTGTAAGCTGTGTGTATGTATAGTGTGTCCACACAATACACATTGATATACACACAATGTATCTTTTTTACAATTTCTTATTGTTAAAATAGGACCCAAATCCCAGTGATTTTGAAGCCCACCGCAACGTGACGTAGGAGTGCGGTTTCCCCACCCACCAAATTGATTGACAGGTGGCATGTCTGCATAGTAACATGTATACCGCACCCCTACTTCTCACTTTTAAAGCCATCCACAATCTTGCTCCTCCATAACTTGCTAATCTTGTTCATATCGCCACACCTTCTTGAACACTCAGGTCTTCTTCTTCCATTCACCTCACTGTTCCCTCTGTCCGCCTTGTCACCATGGGGAACAGAGCCTTCAGCCACTCTGCTCCGCAGCTTTGGAATTCACTTCCTCCTGATCTCCGTAATTTAGACTCTCTTTCACAATTTAAATCTCAAAACACATCTGTTTAGAACAGCTTATTCACTTTAACCCGACTGCATTTTTTAAAAAGTTTGTATTGTATTTTTTTTATTTTATTGTGTTTTTATTTGAACTGATTGTTCTAGCTGTTCTGTACCTGTGACATTGAGTGTCACGAAAGGCGCCTTTAAATAAAATGCATTATTATTATTATTATTATTATTATTATTATTATTATTATTATTATTATTATTATTATTATTATTATACACGTCCAAAAAAAAAATTAGCAAATAAACTGGGGTTAAAATATTTGTTACAAAGTTTAAAACTTTTTTTAAAATCAGAGCATGTTGGTATTAAAGACAGTAAAATCACTGTAATTCTTAACCGATATAATTACCACGGCTGCATGGTGTCAGTAAACGCTAAAATATATGTGTGTGCGTGTGTGTACTGCAAACGTGTGTAACTCATCGTTTCAGAAAGACTGAAATAATCTACACCACAAATAAATGAAATAAACTTACTTGGTATTTTTGACCAATGTATTTCAGCTTCCTCCATGTCTGTCTATCACTGACTGCTGTTTATCTGATGTAACGCATGATGAGAAGCAGACACGCACATGGCAACGGTGGCCGGAGAGAAGCTCATTTGCATTTAAAGCCACAGGCTACAAAAACAGCCACACTGTAGTTGTCACACCATCGGCTCATTCCTGCTGCTCCAATCACCGCTCTCCCTCGGCATCCACCTCTTACCACACCTGTGAACAATCACCAGAATACTGATTACCCGCACCTGCACCTGCAATCAGCATACACTACATATCCTCACCTCCTTCTCTCACTCACCGGCTGGAATTGACATTTAATGGTTCAGATCATCTTCTCTACCTCTCGTATTCTTCCGTGGATGTTCCTCTTCGCCTGTAGATGCAAGCACAACTGTTTAAGGGAAGTGACTAAACTTAACTGGTGTTTGACTGAAGATCTGATTCTTACCATATGAACTGTGTGTGAGATCACTCTCCCTCTGCTACACCCCTTACCTGCTTCTTCTCAGTGCATCTGTTGCATTGCACTAATAAACGCCCTTAAAGATATAACCATCCTTGTCTTCCTTGTGTGACCGTGACAGTAGTCAGACACCAAAATGGGCATATTCTGGAGGCTATAATAAATAATCTCATGGGTATTTTCCCATTTCAACCAGTTTGTCCAGGTAGCTCGTTGTGTATGTTGGTGGACTTGAGACGCAGGGAAGAGATAACCACGACGGGGTTCGAGTCCGGCGAAGAGCGAGTCCAGAAATCAGGTAAGACAAAAACAGAATCCAAAAAATGAAATGAACAAGTGAATAACAGGGTGAGAATGTGGTAAAATCTGAAAACGTGGTAAAAATCAGACAAGGATTTTTCTTTTTCTGGACGGCTTTTGTAAATTGTTGGTTGGGTTTAGGGAAGTAAGTGGGTGGGTGGGTCAAACAATAAAATTGGTTGGGTTTAGGGAAGGAGGAGGGTGGGTCAGTCTATTGGTCGGCCGGCCAGTCAGTCATCCAGTCACTCAGTCAGTCAGACAGATGTTCGGTCGACAGCGGCCTCTGGTGGGTTTACGCAAGAACAGCGGGCTCGAACGGCACTCGCGAGAGAAATTTGAAAAATGAAAATGCGCACACAGCGGCCTCTCGTGGATTCGCAAAAATAAAAACTGCAAAAATACATACCTACCAGGATGTATTTTGCGGTCTCCAGAAACGTCCACGGGACTACATTTTCAAAATGAGCCTGGGTTGGAAGGTTCTATGTTATATTTTAAAACCATCAATACAATTAATGGCAATTTCCAAGATATAAGGGCAACATACAGTTGAAGTCAGAATTGTTAGCCCCTGTATATTTTTCCCCAAATTCTGTTTAACGTAATGAAGTTTTTTTAACACATTTCTAAACATAATAGTTTTAATAACTCAATTCTAATAACTGATTTCGTGTATCTTAGTTATGATGACAGTAAATAATATTTTACTAGATATTTTTTCAAGATACTTAGCTTAAAGTGACAATTAAAGGCTTACCTTGGCAAGTTAATGTAATTAAGCAAATCATTGTATAACAGTGGTTTGTTCCGCAGTAGACAATCGAAAAAAAATTATATATTGCTTAAGGTGGGTAATAATATTGACCTTAAAAAAAAGTGTGAAATTAAGCAAATAATAAATCTACAGAAGCAAAAATATTATAGAAAATACTGTGAAAAAAACCCTTGCTCTGTTAAACATCATTTGGTAAATATTTGAAAAAGAAAAAAGAATTCTCAGGAGGGCTATCATTTTTATTGACTTCTACTGTATGTAAAGCTGTTCAATTTCACATGAAAATAAAGAAAGCCTAAATCAGAACTGTGTTAAAGCACCAGCGTATTAGTGAGTTTACACAGAAAACATGGCTAAAAGTGAGCAGCAAGCATTACTAAACATAGATAAGAGATGATTATAAAACAGTCCAACCCAACACATGGTAGCTGGAAGAAAACATCTTTACTTTCATTAGTCAGCGGCCAACATTGATAAAATATGCCAAATCTGGGCCAAGTAGCAAAACTGCAGCCCAATTTAGTCCCAGCATCTTCCAAAAGATTAGACAGAGCATTAATGACTGAGCCAAACACACAAACCTCAACCAACAACAACCCAAAACACTTCTGCCATGAAATCAAGGCCCAATCCCAATTCTTTTTTGTACCCCTACCCCTTCCCCTTGGCCCTTGAAACAGAGTGTTAAGAGGAAGGGCTTCACAATTTACCCCTAAGAAATGGGACACCACTACAGCACCTGCACACGTCATCAAATGTCATCGTGATCTCTTACTTCAAATGAGACCAGACGATCACGACTGCTTTAGTTAATCTAGTTGTGTTATTTTTTGGTATTTATGTTCAGCAAATCAATATATGCCACTTCAAGGCATATGTTATCATAATGATCTAATGTGGCAATAAGATCGTAACTGTACTGTGCATTTACACTGTGGCCATATTCAACTATGTAAACACATGAAAACAATATTAACATTATAGCAGACACTGTAAAAAGCTCATTTTCAGCCACTAGACTTTACTGACAGGGTATTCGAGTGTCATCGAGTGTCAGAATGTTGTGGGACTGCTGTACAGTAGTTATTATTATGGATTATAGATAGCCAAATTTTTTTAAAAAGCATGACGCTAAAACATGAACGCAGTTATGAATGTATTAACACATGCTTGTTTGTTGTAAAAAATTGTAAAAATGACAAAAAAACACTAACTTGTGGATCTTCTTACTTCCGGGTGCAGCTATGCTGCCGTTGTGGCTGGTGTATTCTGGGAAATTTTCTTACCCCTTGGTTTTGAGTGTGGACCTAAAAAATCTGTTCCAAGGGGTATCTACCCCTTTCCCTTAGTCCTACACCTTCAAACTAAAGAGAATTGGGACACCCCTACCCCTTTATGTGAATGCGCAAAATGAGGAGTAGGGGTAAGGGGAAGGTCAATTGGTGCTTTTGAAAACACTATTGGTTGGGTTTAGGGAAGGAGGAGGGTGGGTCAGTCGATCAGTCAATCAGTCAGTCAGTCATTCAGTCAGTCAGTCAGTCAGTCAGTCAACAGCGGCCTCTGGTGGATTTATGCAAGAACAGCAGGCATGAACGTCACTCGCGAGAGATATTTGAGATCTAAAAAGCGTACACGGCAGCCTCTGGTGGATTAGCGAAAACAAATACTGCAAAAAAAGTACCTCCTGGGACATATTTGTCGATCTCGAGAAATGTATATAGTGGTACGTTATCAGAATGAGCCTGGGTTAAACTTAACGGTGTCTACGATTTGTAACCAATTACGTTTCAGACACAATACATGTCAGACATATATCCAAAACTTACAACAAAACACACCCTATAGATAACATATTTCAGATTTGCAAAAATGTAGATAGCGCCATCTAATGGATTAGTCCTTTGAAATGGGCAACACATCGTACCTTAAGAAACATATTTTATGTTTTGCAAAAATATGCTGAGGCATGTATTTCCAAGAAGACAAAGAAACTAGTTTATGAGGTGCTACATTTGACATAATTTGACAACATTTTGTGTGGCAGTAGGTAGAGTATTAAAACAGAAAATAAAGAATTATTAACACACCTAATGTTCTTGGCCTTGTTGATAGATACATTTAAAAACTAATGTACTAATCTAACTTTTTAAAGGTCCTATAAAGTTCTTTGAAATGACATTTTATGTTCGATGCTTGACGTAATCTCAACTGAAAAATGAAGAGAGGATGGGACATAGAGTAGCTCCTCCCCTTAAAAAAAACACCCAATAGTGTTTTGATTTTATCTCAGCTCTGCCAGTGAGAGTGGTTGAGATCAAGTGCATCAAATGAAAAGCAAATGAGAAGCGTCTTGTATGGGGGCAGGACATATCAGATGCTAGAGCGCATTTGATTCGTCAAGATTAGATGAGAAACTGAAGTATAAAGCGACGTGGAAAAAACGGTTGTTGATCCATTTAGGCAGAAGTGACTAACTGCAAGCTTTAGATGTTTATATCAGTTTTATATGTTTTAAATGCGAATTTTGTCACTGTTTTAGAGCACACTTGCTAATCGATATCCTCAACTAACAGACTGAAACTAACATCTAACATTTTTTATTTTAATTTCACAGGACCTTTACCCATAATGATTATATAGATATTATAATTCTCCAAACTCACAAGTAAACAATTAAATCTGGACAATGCACACTCTATCAGATTCGAATCTGTCTGTCTGTCTGTCCAACACAATCTCACGGCAATTCGTAACTTTTTTTTAGTGGCTAATTCGTACGATCTAATTCGTACAATTTAGTACGATTTGCTCATCCTCCAATGACGATTGGGTTTAGGGGCGGGGTTAGGTGCCACGCCTCCTTTTTAAAATCGTACCATTTCGTACGACTGAACTCGTACAAATTCGTACGAATTAGCCACTAAACTGTCAAAACGTAAAATACTTACGTTTTCTCGTGAGATCAGGCTGGTCTGTCACATTCAGTCAATCTGCTCCACCTTTGACCTGCATGACTCGAAGCAGAGCATCTTTGTCAATAAAGAGCTCCAGCCATTTCTCCCTACAGGAGGGCCTGCTGGAGAGAAAAGATCACTTTCTGCTTGTCTTGGCCGTGGCAGGAGGTACAGGAAGAGAAAGCGTATTACTTCAGACTTTAGCACTGATAAATGAGTTCCCCCATCAGCCCAGAAGCAGTCATTTCCCCTTCACTGCTCTCCACATGTGGCTGTCACTATCATCCCGGGCCGTGCCCCCAATCACACAAAAAGGTCTTGTTGTCAAACTCAGAGCAAAGCAAAATCCTGTATCATTTTTTGGCGCACTTTAGTTAATTTAACACTTGTTTATTTGTGTAAAGTGACTTTTAAGTTGATCTGTAAGGGTTTTAATTGGCATTTATTTCTCCCTTTAGGAAACTAAACAGACAATTCACCTGAAAATGACCACTTGCTGTTAATTTGCTCACTCTTAGACCACCCAGGATATAATGATGTTTTCTGTTTGTTTTACTTATTTAAAATGAGCTGAAACAACACAATTCATGATTTTAAATTTTTTTTTTGGGGGGGGGGCAACTTAATTGTTTTATGTTCAATCCACTTGAACTTGTAAAAATGATGATGATAATAATAATAATAATTCCTTACACTCATATAGCGCTTTTCTGGACACTCAAAGCACTTTACACATTGGGAGGAATCTTCTCATCCACCACCAGTGTGCAGCATCCACCTGGATGACGCGACAGCAGCCATATTGCACCAGACTGCACACCACACACCAGCTGATTGGTGGAGAGGAGACCCGGCACAGCCCTGCTAAGCTTCAGTGTGCGACCATGGGAGAGTTGCAGAGAGCTAGCTCCAGCATTCATACGAATAAGCTAACTAATAAGCTAACTTAATCCCTTTATGTTGTCCCAACAGAGATCAATTGTGTGGAACCTGGCATTTTTTACAGTGAGCTTTCTTTTTCATTGTTTCTCTTATTTAAAGATGATTTTTAGCCAACATAGGCTCATTAAGTAGCCTTGTATACATTTCTGGAGATTGCATTTCATTTTTAAAACGCACGCTACGCCATACCTGTCAACATTGGGATGTGAAAATAAGGGATATGCCCACCATAATAAGGGATCTAATAAGGGATCACCCCACACCCACTCCAACCCCCAAACCGAACACATCTCAAAATTAGCAAATATGTTCATTTGGAGCTGTTTCATTGTAAATAAACAGTTAAATCGTCAGTAATATGTTTTATTATTGTTTACAAAAACAAAAATAAATATACATATTAGCAAACAATTCAGCATATTAAAATAAATAGCTATTATAATGAAAATCTCATTAGCTGTTTCTGTACTGTATAACTTACATATTCTGATTAAAGAGCAACAAATGATTCTCTTATTTATTTAGATTTTTTCATTAGATTACATTAAATAACAGGTGTCACTTTAAAATGCACACATCTAATGTTACAATGAAAGAATTCGACGAAATTAGTTGTGTTTGAAAAAAACCCACCAAGATCGACATCTTTAGATATCATAATAATAATAATAATAATAATAATTATTATTATTATTATTATCATTAGTATTATTATTATTACAATTATTATTATTTATTATTATGTCTGTTCAAACACGCACCCAAAACCTAAACTTCAAATCGCGTGTACAAAATCCGTTTGGGAAACAGCGTCTATTTATCACTATGGAGCACATCAACTGACAGTCATGCACTGCTATATGACTGTTTTGAGGATTGCATATGAAGGGGAGACAGCACCTGTGATGAAAAGGAAGGGAATCCCACCGTTTTTATATTTATTTCAAAGTGTTTTCATGCCTAAACAAAGCGAAAGCACAGAACAGATTCACCTTTAAGAGCAAGGGCGGCCCCTTGTGGTTCGGCGGTATGGGTTGCGTATAGGGAGGATTGGCTCTTTAATGTTTATTTGCCACCCTTCAGAGAAAGAACGAAAATACGGGAGAAATATAGTAAAATACCTTTAGGGGATGATAGCGGGATAGAACTGTAAAATACGGGAGAATCTCGGGAGAGTTGACAGGTATGCGCTACACAGTGGTATGACGCTGTTCCTTTTCTCGCTTACCAGCTGACTGCTTACCTCTGTATGTACGGCTTTTCCGCTGTTACCAGTTTGTAATCAGTGGTTTTTAAAACATTATTTGTTGGGTTTAAGGACAGAAGGGGGGGGGGGGGGGGGGGGGGGAAACGTCGGTTGGTCAGTCAGTCAATCAGTTGACAGCCCCTTCTGATGGATTTACATGAGAAGAGCAGGCAAGAATGGCAGTCGTGAGAGAAATTTGAGATCTCAAAAATCGAACACAGCGGACTCTGGTAGATTCGTGAACACAGAAATTGCAAAAAAAAAAGTAGTTCCTGGGATGTATTTTGCTCTCTCCAGAAATGCATATAGGGCTATGCAATCAGAAAGAGCCTGGATTGATTTTGGCTGAATCAATTTCACTGATGATTCATAAAATAAAAAGTCACCTAGAGAGTCGAAAACAGTGATACAAAATAGTGTGATGCTATAAAGGGAAATGAGCAGTTTGAGCACTGCTAAAAATGAGTTTTAGTTATTAGTTAGTTAAATTTAGTAATGTTAACTTGCAAAGCAATTGAAAAAGTTGAAATATGATGAACCTATATTAATAAGTTAAAGTAACAATACATTTGTTGGCATGACTTACTGAACACATCATTTTTCACAGTTTCACATCTGTTGTAATTGTACTTTCACATCTTCATTAAGTTTCAAAAATGTTAAGAATTTTTTGCTTTACATCAGTGATTCAGGGCATGCATTAAACGAATCAGTCAGAATTTACAATACCTACGCATTTTGTTTTTTTTGTATTTTGAATTTTTTTGTGTACTTAGAGTATACTTACCTATAAAATAACTGAATTATGTAAGGTAAATAGGTTTGGTTTACGTTATTACCAAGATTGTGTAAAGTCTATGATAAGTACTCCTTGTAGTGTGTAAATGCAAAACAGGACAGCAAAATCAAGTGCTACTTGATAATGACAAGATTGTGAATATACTGTGGTATGTCCAGATTACATTCATACTATAATGTAGTTCAATAAAACACAGTTGAAGTAATTAGTTATTTTAAATCAATGTGGGTCACACTGTATATTAAGTGGCGTTAACTATACACTACCGGTCAAAAGTTTAGAGTCAGTGTGATTTTTAACTATTTTAAAATAAGCTTCTCTTGCTCACCAAGGCTGTATTTATTTAATCAAAAATACAGTACAAATTGTAAAACTGTGAAATGTTATTGCACTATAAAATAACTGTTTAAAAGTAGCTTATAATTTAATTTAATGATTTATGAATGGTACTAGTAATACAAGCAATAATGAAACTTTAATTTGAAACTACATACAATAAGAAAGCAGTTATTTAAAATTGCAATAAATATTTAACAAATGTATTTTTTTTACATTTATTAAATGCCGCCTTGGTGAACAGAATAATTTACTTAAAAAAAAAACATGAAAATAAAAAACTGGCCCCAAACTTTTGAAAGGTAATGTACTTACATTTAAAAATATGCAATGTAAAGGTGCAATGTACTTAATGCATTTGTATTTGTATTGCACAACACTTGCTGTTTTTGAGGGGGGATACGGGTAAGGTTAAAGACAGTGTCACGGATTGGCCAGGCTCTTCCACCAGTATCATGCAACAAGCATCATCACCTGAGTACTAATCACACACAGCTGCACCCAATCACTCCAACTCACTATATAAGCACACACCTTCACCTCACTCATTGTCCGGGCTCGTTCTTATGAAGCGGACTCACAGAGAGTACCTCCTGGTATTCGCTATCAGATTAACTCGTCTCTTGAATTTACCTGATCTCTGTTTCCTTCCAGTCTGTCCAGCATTCCCAGTGTCCTATCAGAGTTGTGTGTGTCGTCAGTCTCTCTTCCCCGCAAGCCCTCTGGTGTGTGCATTCGGTCTTCCTCCGTGTCTGTCATCCATCCTGCCCCAAAGAAGGATTATCAGCTCTACCGAACTTCATTTACTTCTCCATCGATATCCTTTTGTGCTCCGCTGTTGTAATAAACATCTTTAATCATTTACTCACCTTGTTTGTCCGTCTGCTTCCCTAACAGACAGGTTTTGCTATATCGCAGACTGATATAGTCTGTGAATAATATGCCCTGAATTTGTCAGAAAAAATACAGCCTGTGTATAGGCATAATATTGATGACATGTTTCATTAATCTCTCTTTTTATCAGTTAATAAACTTTACATTAGTAAAGTAAACATTACACTATCAGGCCTGTAGCCAGCTTATTAAAAGGGATGGCTATTTTTTTCTGAAAAACTTGGTTATTTGCCTGATTTTCTATTTAATTATGAGGTATAAATATTGCATTTTAGTGACCTTTTAAGAACAATTTTTTGCTGGATTAGCTTGTCGGATGGTTACCATAACCACGCTTTTTGATGTACCAAAACATATTTCCAACTATTTTGTCAAATTGTTTACCATACTATTTTATGTGTGCATTTAATATAATAATAACAAACTGGCCAATACATTCAACTTTCCTTAGTCAGAATTTGGCTATTTGAATAGTAAGGAAAAAAAATAAAATAATAATAATCCAACTGTTGGTCTTTCGAACCACCCCAAACCCCCCTTGGCTACAGGCCTAAAACTTAAAAATTTGTATGAAGAGAGGATTAATTATTAATATATTTTAAAAGCAGTTAAATAAATGATAACAGTATATGTATATATATATATATATATATATATATATATATATATATATATATATATATATATATATATATATATATATATATATATTGTTTGATTCACCCGTCCCTACCAATGTCAAGTGCAAACCTACACCCTTGTAATACAGTAATGTTTTTCACATCATTTACTACTGGCTTTTACATTTTTATATTTATTTTTTATGTTTTATATTTATTTATTTATGTTTATTAGCTCTTATAATGTGTTAGCCTATTTTGCATCCCTAATCCTTCCCAATACCTAACTACTATCTTACTAACTATTAATAAGAGGCTAATTAGTAGTTTTTTGAGCCAAAAATATAGGTTAATATTTGTTAATAGCGTTATTGTACATTCAAATATAGTGTGACCATATTTTCTTTTTAGTTTCTTGCAGACTAATTAGATTGCTGATTCCTGCAGGTCTCAGTATATCCCTTTAGATCAATTTTTGTGATGACACCCGTGAACTGTGTGCATTTTAAGACTTACCACGAGCCACAGTTTCTGCTCAAAATCTTCTTTAATGTTTGCCAGAAGAAAGAAGGTCACCTACATGTTTCAAGGCCTCAGTGTGAATAAATTAGCATCAAATTTTCATTTTCGGCTGAACTGCTATTGAACTATTCCTTTAGCAAAACAAGTAGTGTTTGTGAGTGTGACCCACTGACCTTGACTTCCTTAGCAGGGTGCCGAATGCACTACTGACCAAACGCTTGCATATATGAGAAATCCCGACGGAGAGGAGCTCTGACCTTCAAAAACACAAGCAGACAAGCTTCAGGCAGTGAGGTTATCTGAGGTCACGCTCCATTGTAAAGTACGCGAGGAGTTCATTGCCACTATAATCTGATCTGTGGCAGGTTGAGTTTAGAGAAGTGCCGTCCAGCCATGAATCTCTCCGATTAATCATAACAGCAGTGCTGCGTGACTCTTGTTCACATGTGAAGTCATGGGATATGAGATATAACTGTGCCTGGAGTGTGTGTGTGTGTGTGATTATGAGGCCACGGTGGAGATATGGGGTCCGATTGTTTCATCTATATTACATTACAAATATTGAAGTCTAGTGTTTAACCATTGGTTGTGTCCTTCGGGATGTAGACATTTGAGAGCCTGAAGTGAGGAACGATGATTGATTGGGCCCTAAATAGTAATCTAAATAAATCTGTATCAAACCTACATCTTTACTTTTAACAGACATTCCTGGACTGCGTTTAATATAATTAATTTTTATATTTAATATTAAATATATTTTATTTTTATTTATATTTTACTATTAATGTTTAATATTAAAGGCTGCACAGTGGCTCAGTGGTTAGCACTGTTGCCTCACAGCAAGAAGGTCGCTGGTTCAAGCCCCAGCTGGGTCAGTTGGCATTTCTGTGTGGAGTTTGTTCTCATGTTCTCATCAACCCAGGCTAATTCTGAAAACGTACCTCTATATACATTTCTGGAGAGTGCCAAATACATGCCAGGAGGTACATTTTTTTGGCAGCTTTTGTGTTCATGAATACACCAGAGGCCACTGTGTATGCTTTTTGAGATCTCAAATTTCTCTCATGAGTGCCATTCGCACCTGCTGTTCTTGCCTAAATCCACCAGAGGCTGCTGTCAACTGACTGACTGACCGATCGACTGACCCACCCTCCTCCTTCCCTAAACTCAACCAATAGTGTTTTCAAAAGTGCTGATTGACCCGTCCACCCACTTCCCTAAACCCAACCAAAATTGTTTTCAAAAGGGCCGATTGACCCGAACAACCTGGTTACAGCGGGAAAGCTGCCCATATGGAGGTAAGCGGTCAGCTGGTGGAGTGCGAAAAGGAACAACGTCACACCGCTCCGTAGTGTTCGTTTTAAAGATGAAATGCAGCCAAACGTACTTCTGGCTACATAATTCACAATCTCCGGAAATGTAAATAGGGCTATGTTTTCAGAATGAGCCTATGTTGATTCTCCCATGTTTGCGTGGGTTTCCTCTGGGTGCTCCGGTTTCCCCCAGTCCATAGACATGCGCTACAAGTGAATTGGATGAAGTAAATTGGCCGTAGCGTATGAATGTGTGTGTGAATGTCAGAGTGTATGGATGTTTCCCAGTATTAGTTTGCGGCTTGAAGGACCTCCGCTGCATAAAACATATGCTGGAATAGTTGGCGGTTCTTTCCGCTGTGGTAATCCCAGATAAATAAGGGACTAAACCGAATAAAAATGAATTAATGAATATTTCATATTAATATTAATATATTTTGTATTTAATAAAATGTATATTTTATGTATTATAATTTATATTTAATATACATTACGCAAACTTGACTTACTCAATGGTAAGTCGCTTTGGACAAAAGCGTCTGCTAAAAGACTAAATATAATACAAATATATAAACTATAGAATTTTTGCTTTAGTTTTTTTGAACAAACAATGACAAAAACATCTTAGACATATATGTAATATAATGTAAGGTAATGCGTGTTTATATAGCACATCTATTGTGTATGGCCATAAACCCAAAGTGCTTCACAATCATGAGGGGGGTCTCTCCACACCACCACCAGTGTACAGCATCCACTTGGATGATGCGACGGCAGCCACAGGACAACAGCACCAGTCCGCTCATCACACACCATTTTGTGGGGGAGTGGAGAGACAGTGATAGAGCCAAATTCAGTGGATGGGGATGATGGTAGGCCATGATGGTTAAGGGCCGATGGAGGGAATTTGCCCAAGACACCGGGGTTACACCCCTGCTCTTTACGAAAAGTGCCATCGGTTTTTTAATGACCACAGAGAGCCAGGACCTCGGTTTAACGTCTCATCCGAAAGACGGATATAAATAAAATATGCAGAAATATACATAAAATGCGAACCTCAAATTAAAAGAAATATGTATACACATTTTTTAAATGATTAAAATTGACTATTTTCATACAAAGCTGTCGTATATCATAAGAAGACTTGGAATTAAGTCAAGTAGAAATAAAAAGAATTTATTTCAACACCATTGTCATTTTAAATAACGTCCATATGCCTACAGTGAGGCACGATGCCAAAATACAAAAATAGTGTATTTTACTCAGTGAAATTTAAATGTTTGGTTAAAACAGTAATCTCAAAAGAGAATTCTATGTAAATAATGCTAAAGCATGCACAATCTCATGTACAAAAAATATAAATATTTACATACATTCAACATGAATGCAAATTTATCCTTGGTTAAAATTAAAGCGCAAACAACTGGTGCCATGTTGTTGTTGTTTTTTTTTGGATTCATATACAGTTGAAGTCTGAATTATCAGCCCCCCTTTGTTATTTATATATATATTTCTTTAATATTTACCAAATTATGTTTGACACAGCAAGGAAATTTTCACATTATGCCTGATAATATTTTTTCTTCTGGAGAAAGTCTTATTTGTTTTATTTCGCTAGAATGAAAGTAGTTTTTAATATTCTTAAAAACATTTTAAGGTCAAAATTATTAGCCCCTTTAAGCTATATATTTTCAGATAGTCTACAGAACAAACCATCGTTATACAATAACTTGCCTAATTACCCTAACCTGCCTAGTTGCCTAGTTAACCTAATTAACCTAGTTAAGCCTTTAAATGTCACTTTAAGCTGTATAAAAGTGTCTTGAAAAATATCTAGTCAAATATTATTTGCTGTCATCATGGCAAAGATAAAATAGATCAGTTATTAGAAATTAGTTATTAAAATGATTATGTTTAGAAATGTATTGGAAAAACCTTCTCTACGTTAAACAGAAACTGGGGAAAAAAATAAACAGGGGGGCTAATAACTCTAACTTCAACTGTTTATCATTTTTGTATAGGTACCATATTTCGCACAAAAGGGCATTAACAAAACCAATAGATTAGGACATATCTTTCAAATCAATCAAGATGACTTATTATTTGGTTCATTTTAAAATGACAGAATCAGTTGGTCACTTTCAAGGAACTGCTTAAATACAAGATTTGTGTCATTTCACTGATATTTCGTGATGTTTTCCTCTGTATAAACATACTGGTAATGAGATTGGTTCATTTATCATGTCTTTATATTTGGTTTACATTTCGTTTAATCCACATTCAGTGGGTCTGTAAGCACTGCGACTCTTCAAACCTCATATCCAGGCCTCACTGGTACCTCTAGTGGTGGCGTCGGTTTCTGTTCTTGCGGAGCTCTTGAACGTGTTTCCATTTGCCCTTCTGCTTCTGCTTCTTCTCCCTGTGCCACATGGTTTCGCAGTACTCATCCAGAGATCGCGCAGGGCCGCTCAGCATGCGCAAATAATCCTTATAGCGCTGGCGGGGTTCAGTCACAGCAGGGTTTTCTGATGATTCCCGTACAGCAGGTTGATGTGCATTGATTTGTCCGCGGTCCAGAACGTGAAGAGAGACGTGGAGGAGGGTTCGGGTGAATCTGTGCTCCTGAGACGTGCAGAAGTAGGAACCCGCATCGCCACGCTGGAGCCAACGAATCAGCAAACCTCGATCGGTTATCAGTACACACTCGTCTGGTTTAATCTGCAACAGACACAGTATGGGTAATTTGGTAGGTTTTGGGTAGGTTTAAAGGTGGGTTAAGGTGTAAGGGATGCGTCAACAGTGCAATTATAAATATAGTTACAGAAATAAAGATATAAGTACAAATGTAAAAACATGTACATACATAAACACTGCATTGTACTAGATTAATAATTTAAATGTAAGTACAAATTAATTAAAGGTACTCTGTAATATAAAGTGGGACCAGCGGTTTGCCAAAGCTTGTGGATTAACCCTAATTATATAGTAATGTTTTTAGTAACACTTTAGTTTAAGTAACAATTCACACCATGTACTACTGGCTTATTAACTGGCTATTATTAAGATATTAATGGTTTATAAACACTAATAAAGTATGAGCTTATTTTACATCCCTAATCCTACCTAATACCTAACTACTACATTACTAACTATTAATAAGCAGCTAATTAGTAGTTTATTGAGCTAAAAGTCTCAGTTTGTATTTTGTTAATAGCAAAAATTGTACATTGAAATAAAGTATGGGATCAATTCCAGTGAAAGCTTGACTATTTTAATGTCATACTGTTCCTTTAACAGCATCGATGTTGTGATGTAATTCAAATATAAACTATTAAATAGACTTAAGTATCCATTTGGTAGTTAAAGCATAAAAAGAGACGAAAGACTGCTTAAATGCAGTTGTCGTCATTAGCAGCAGGCTAGCGCAAAAACTCCACTAAAAATCCTGAGGTAAACTTAATTTCCATATTTTAAAGATATAGTGGGGAAAAATATAATTTAATGCAGTGCTTCTTGTTTGGTCTGATACCCACTTTATAACGTATATCAATCAGGCAGTGAAGATTGCTGTTTTTTTAAAGAAATCAGACTTTAAACGTGGCAATTTTGTAAGGGATGACAATTCACTGGAAGCCCTGGGGCTGGCTGACTGAAAATAAAAGACTGTGTGGATATACTCCATTAATGTTGGATCATTAATCATGTTTAATACAAATATTTTTTGTTAAAAAATAAACATGGGTCAAAACATCAAAGATAAAATATTAAAATGTAAAAATAATATAATTATTATATTAACAGCTTTAATTAAACCATTGCATCCATAAAGCTGAAATTCATGTAATAGTATAAAAGTTCACCTGACTGTATAAGAAAAATGCATAAAATTGTAAATAGTTAAGACAACTGCAAACAACTTAATAAATTGTGTAATAAATAAAAAACTTGATAAATAAATCTTTTTGAAACAGTTAAAAATATATGAAGATATACAGACAATGAGTCATGTACAACAAAAACATAGTTCTAACTGTCTTAAAAAATATATAACTAGCGTAATATGATGGCTTCTATTAATATCAGAGGCTGTGTTTTTCACATTTTATATCAGGGGGTCCCTGTGCCATGTTTCTATCACATAAGGGGTCCTTGACCGGGAAAAAAAAAAAAAGTTAAAGACCCATGCTATAGTCCATGTACTATAAATGTACCTAATGTTTCTTTAAGAGAATTAATCACAGTTATTTAACTTAATCACAGCCAAGCAGTGAATTTATGTGTCGCTTGCTGGGTTTATTCCCATAAATCATTCAACCAGGAGCCCACAGCAAGACTCCCTCAAGGTCAGAGATCAGTCTTTAACCTCTGCGCTCTGCTTCCCGTTGACCTCACATTACACACATCTGATTGGTTATTAGAGTCTTATTAGACAAATTAGACAAGATGACCACATGTTAATGCTAACGAGAGAAAAAAGAAAAAAGGGGGCCACAGAAGTGTCATGCCCTCTGCCTTTATGGTTTCAGGGTCTACTTTTAACTCAAGGTGTTGTGTGATCTGTTGCGCTAATCTATGGCCAAGGTGTCCATCTTTCTGCTGACCTCTGACATGCGTAGGAAGTGCTTTGTGTTTGCAGAACATACAACTTAGTTTGTGATTGTACAGAGAGAAAAAATACACTTTAATTAACTGATTAAAAATATATTTATCACTGATTAATAGGTTTAAATGTACAGTTCAGCCAAAAAAAAAAAAAATTAAAAAATAATCATAGACTTCCATATGTAAAAACAAATATTATAAAAGTCAGTGGTTACAGGTTTCCAGCATTCTTTAATATGTCTTCTTTGTGCTTAACAGAACAAGAAAACTCAAACTGGTATGAAACAAGTGAGTAAATGATGACAGAATTTTCATTTTTGTTGAACTATCCCTTTAAGTTAAAGGTGCCCTTATTAAAATATGGGTATACCAAGGCATAGTCGAATAATAAGAGATTTAACAATTTAACTTATTAAAGCAATGTAGTATGTGGCTGCACACTTTATTTAAATGTACAATGCACACTATTATATTGAGTTTTAGCTCAATAAACAACTAATTAGCTGCTTATTAATAGTTAGTGAGGGAGTATTGGGTTTAGGTGTTGGGATATAATGTAGAAAAAGACTATACTTAATTTTTTTTAAATGGTGGATTTATAAAATGTACTTCAACAGCTATAGGTACATTGGAATTAATGCTCAGTTTCTTCTAATCTACACACTGACCCTTTAACTTCATAAAACTTAAATGTATCATACATGGCTGTTTATATTTCTATTGAAATGCTGAAAGCTATAGACTTGGATTACTTGGATTGCCAAAATCATGGTTTTAGCTCAATCTAAAAAAAAAAACAAAAAAAAAAAAAAGTTGCTGCCCTAAAGGTGATTAATTTTTGGGTGAAATATCCCTTTTAAGCTTTTTTAATTTTTTATGTTCCACGCAAATGTCAACAAACTAAGAAAATGGAGCATGGATCATTCAAAACGTCAAACTTCCAAAATACCAAATACCCGTTCTAAAAACAAGCTAAAGATAATGATAAGCTGTCTTGCGTCCATGTGTACACAGATGGCTGGAACCAAAGTTGTTCATGCAAAGGAGCAGAGTGAAGCACATCCAAAACAATGGGATCCCAATAGACACATGCAGATTTCAGTTTAAATGGTGGTGGGCCAAAAGTAAAATTTTAGTGAAGCTTTAAATGATGGCTAATTGTGGAAGACAAATTGTTACTTAATTGAATAGTAAAGCTGCACATCAGGAGTTGATCCTCAGTGGATCAGTGCCTTCAGCAGTGTCTTTTGCATTACATTGACCTAAACTGAACTGAACTTCAACAGTAGATATGTTTCCATTCAAACATGCGAATTAAAAGTATGAATCTCGCATAAAACACGTGCAAATAAAGCAGTGTTTCCATCCAACGAGTCAAAGAGAACAGAATCGTCTCTTCCCGATTAACTGGCACCAAATATCAAAAGTAAAAACTGAATTTGGTAGGAGAAGCTGTGCGAATCTTTTCTTTATTTAATAAATTACTTGCGCCTCAAAATGCCGACACGCAATGAACACATGGTGGTGTTTGAAGGCATGAGAGGTGGAGCACAGAATTTGGGAGAACATTAATAACACTAGCGTTTTAGAATGACCAAAACAACATTTTAGATGTTTTACAATGTGCTCAGCCACTTGGTTTGTCCATTCAAACAGATTTTTATCATCATATGCTCTCTTATAACAAAATCCCATCACTTTTTTAATGCACATTCTGCAATTTATTTGGTAAAAGTGTTTCCATCGTAGTCTATGCACATCTTTTCTTTGAAGACTGCAGAGTGATGCATGAAAAAATTACTTTGAATAATTGTTTAAGTAGTTTGTGATGCATGTTAGAGTGTGCCCCCTAAAAGTACATGTGGCCCCTGCTCGCCGTCATCTCTTTTCTACCGTGGGTACATGGGGGAGGCTGCCGTAAAGATTTAGTTGGAACGTAGTGTTAAGTTCAAACTAAGTTCAGTGGTGGAACACAAAAATATTTAGTAGTGTGTAAGTAAGTGTCAATTTAAGTCACAACTAGACATTTTAACTAGGCCCCAGCATTCTACACTACTCTCCTGCCTGCCTGAATTGCTGGAATGTTCCACAATTTGAAATGTTATGGTTTTTATTCGTTTTTCTTCATCTATGTTAACCTGTTTTGACAGTCTACATTGTAAAAAGCGCTATAGAAATTAAGATTAGTTGAACTGAAATATTTCAATTTAGTGAAGTGAATCTTGCAATGAAAGTATCCGTTGAGTCGTTGTTCAATATCAGATTCTTAATCTATTTGCCTCTTCTCCTTCTGTTCTTGTTTGCCTGTCCTAGTTCTCTCTCCTTTTGACTTTTTTTTGTGTTATCTGTGTTTCTGAGCGTGCTGATTTCTCCTGCTAGTCACGCTGTTGTCGTGGACTAAATCAATACAGCTGTGCAGTAAGAAGAGGAGGGAAAGAAAGCTTCAAAGCATACCGAGTCCCTGTAAAACGCACACAAAATGCTTACCGCGGCATTGACTTGCTAATCTATCTGCCATTTAAAGGACGTATCTAGAAAATACGATAGCTAAACGACATTTTAGATTTGCATTGTAAATTTGGACAATGACTACACGCCATACCTTGAATCAGAGGCAACAGGGTGGTTTGGCACCTGAGATTAGATTAGATTAGATTAGATTAGATTCAACTTTATTGTCATTACACATGTACAAGTACAAGGCAACGAAATGCAGTTTAGGTCTAACCAGCAGTGCAATAGCAGCAAGTGCAGGATACAGGTATAAGTTATAAAGTGCAGTTATAGAAAAACTATGGTAATATTTACAGATGGATGTACTATCAACATTATATACAGGTTGTATTAGCTATGAACAGATTTACAATAAATGAATATATGTACAGGATACTATTAATAGCAGAAGTGTGCAGATAGATAAACATAATTACAAATGTCCATGTGCTGTGGGTATGTCCAGTTCAGATAAATGAATCAGTGCAATGAATATGTGCAAACTTTAAATGTGCAAATGTTAAATAGTGCAGTGATTGTGAGGAGTATAAGTTAGAGGAGTGTGGGGGGTGTATTGGAGGGGCAAAAGAGTCAGTGAGGGGCAGAGTTCAAAAGGAAGACAGCTCTGGGGAAAAAGCTGTTCCTCAGTCTGCTGGTTTTTGTCCGGGGGAGCCTGAAGCGCCTGCCGGAAGGCAGGAGAGAAAACAGTCTGTGAGCAGGGTGAGAGGTGTCCTTAAGAATACTGCGTGCTCGGCGCAGACAGTGTTTCTTCTGGATGTCCTCTATGGCTGGCAGTGTAGTCCCTGTGATGCGTTGGGCAGTTTTCACCACCCGCTGCAGTGCCTTACGCTCAGCAACAGAGCAGCTTCCATACCAGACTGTGACGCAGTTGGTCAGGATGCTTTCTATTGTGCAGCGGTAGAAGTTCACCAAGACGGCTGATGAAAGCTGGTTCTTCTTAAGTTGCCTCAAGAAGAATAGGCGCTGGTGAGCCTTCTTGACCAGGCTGGAGGTGTTGGTGGTCCAGGAAAGGTCCTTAGAGATGTGGGTCCCCAGGAACTTGAAGGATGAGACAGGCTCCACGGCCATCCCGTTAATGTGGATGGGATCATGCGAGCCTGTTCGTCCCTTCCTGAAGTCCACAATGAGCTCCTTGGTCTTGCTGGTGTTAAGGAGCAGATTATTGTCAGTGCACCAAGTGGCTAGATGCTGTATCTCCTCTCTGTAGGCAGTCTCATCATTATTGCTGATTAGACCAATCACTGTGGTGTCATCTGCAAATTTGATGATGGTGTTGGATCTGTTCACAGGCCTACAGTCGATGGTAAAGAGAGAGTAGAGGAAGGGGCTCAGCACGCAGCCCTGTGGTACACCAGTGTTGAGTGTGACGGTGGTGGAGCAGATGTGGCCTGATCTAACATTCTGAGGTCTGTTAGTCAGAAAGTCCATAACCCAGTTGCAGAGAGACGTGTTGATATCCAGGTCTCTGAGTTTGATCAGTAACCTGAGACAGCTGGAACTAAAACTTAAGGACCAAGGGCACATGAGAGTCAAGATGAAACGTGTGGGCATGACATGGAGATGTTCTGCCATGTCTTTGTGCTTTAAGTGAACATGTGTGTCTGTGTTTGGTATCCCTGCAGTATATCACTGTATAACCAGGGCTGAAGGTTTTACTGGCGGGCTAGGAGGAAACTGGCCTCTGATCAGAGATGCAGGTTTAAGCTCAGCATTGGTCTCAGTGCCGGGTCAAAGACATAAAACCCATGTTACGAGGCCTGCTGGCTCTGACTGTGGGTTTTCAGAAAGAGAGTACAAGATCGGTCTCGTTTCTCAAATACGAGCTGGCCTATCAGTGACCCCACAAGTGTATGGAAAGATTGTGGGAATCTGCAAAAAGCCATAATTTTTTAAATAATACAGGAAGGGTTTTCATAAAGTCCTGCCAGTGGTTTTCGGATGTCTGTGTTATTCCACCAACATTCGTTGAACATAAAAATAAATTTTGCATGCATATCAAAGCTGTTTAAAGGTGCTGCCTGTACTCTTCTAAAGCATAAAAATACCATAATATGTTTGCAGATATTTAAGAAGCATGTTAAGTGAACATTCTTGTTTATCTGAAAAACAATAAAGTCAGATATTCTGCTTTGAAAATGTCTGTTACGTGCTGGAACATCTGTCTGTGTTTTGGTCCCTTTAACCCCTTAGAATAGTCAACTAGCTGCACTCCAATGAAATGCCAAGGTTTATAATCTAATTAATATATATATATATATATATATATATATATATATATATATATATATATATATATATATATATATATATATATATATATATATTTAACTTCTTTAACGTTAATAAATATAGACACTGAATCACTGGTATGAGTTGGCTTGTACTGAGTCACAGTTCTAAAGTTAAATTTCAAATGGCTTATTTTATATACAAAGATCTGAGGTGAACTATCTGTTGCTGCTTTCAGAAGAATGGCAATAAATGTCACATAAAATGGCATTCAAACTCATATTATTAGCATTTAACACTGAATAAAGCACACGAGGTGTACCAGAGGTGATCATAGTCAGTTTTCTGAAGCCATTTCTAAAATATACATTTCAGGTGTTGGTTAGGAAAAAAATTTTATATAAAAAATATTCCTTCTATTGTGTACCGTTTACTTTATTTACAACATGACTTAAATCAGCCATTAGGCTCAATAGTCAGGTTCGCTCCTGTTGGTGTTGTCAATTTGGCAACATGCACTTGATTGTGTTTTGAACCAGGTGTGCAATATCTAGTTTAACCACTGGGTGTCAAACTTACATACTGCACCTTAACTTTAGACTATTAAAATGAAGAACACGATAATCTTTTTGTTGCAACGTATCATATGCACTCAAAAACAAATTATGGTATTTTGCATTATTTTTATAAATGACTAAATATCAAAATTTCTTTATGTAAATAAAAATTATACATTTAATTTAAATGTAGTACACTCTAAATGCAACGTGTTTATTTACATTTATTCAGCCTGTGGTATAAATATGTTAATTGTGAAAACAGTGACACTGAATCTGTACAAAAGATTGAACAGATAAAATACGGCTAGAAGCAAATCAAAACATTTAAAAAATGTTTTAGATCAAATAAATTAATTTAAATATACACACATACAGTTATGTGTAAATGTTTTAGTACTATTTAATAAATATTAAAAAGCAGATATCAATCTTGATGACTTAGCCAGCAAACCTGATGTTTGATTAATGACTGACAAACATTTATTACAAGTCTGTTACTTCATAAATGTATTCAAATGTAAATGTATTCAAATGTAAAATTCACTTGAAATACATAAATCTTAAACATACAGGTCTAAATATTTTAAACAGTGTGCTGCCTTTGAATGGCATTAAATTAAATTTCTGCCATTAATTACTCATTCATAGGCTGTTATATAAACCCATAAGACTTTTTGTTAATTTTCAGATGAAGATATTTTTTAAGGTAATATAAATGAAATGAAAGATTTAATGAATACATTCAAATGAAAACTGTCTTTCCCTCCATTGAAAGGCTAATCACCCCAAACTCTGATACTGATACTTTAGAATATGGGTGCCCAACCCTGATCCTGGAGATCTACCTTCCTGCAGATTTCAGCTGCAACCTTGATCAAAGTGCTCCTTCAAGTTGGTTTAATTGTGTTTGATTATTCATTAATTTTATTTTCAGCTTAGTCCCTTTATTCATCAGGGTAGCCACACCGAAATGAACTGCCAACTTATCCAGCATATTTTTTATGCAGCGGATGCCCTTCCAGCCGCAACCCATCACTGGGAAACACCCATACACACTCATTCACACACATACACTACAAACAATTTAGCTTACCCAATTCACCTATAGTGCATGTTTCTGGACTTGTGGGGGAAACCCATGCCAACACAGGGAGAACATGCAAACTCCACACAGAAATGCCAACTGACCCAGCCGAGGCTCGAACCAGGGACCTTCTTGCCGTGAGGTGACAGCGATACCCACTGCGCCCACCACACTGCCGTGTTTGATGAGGGTTAGATCTAAATTCTGAAGGAAGGTAGATCTCCAGGAACAGGGTTGAGCAGCCCTGCTTTAGAATGATCTGACATACAAAACAAAAAATAAATCTCTATGTTTATAATATTAAATATGTGTAAGTTTATTTTAAGTCTTCCTAAAAAGACAGTTATTTTTTTAAGATGACCAGTTTTAATTTGAGATATTATTTACATATAAACATTTACTAGTGCTCAGTCTTTACTAAAGAAATGTGTTGAAATGAATTTCATGCATCAAGCAAGCATGCGACAATTTCCAGAACCAAATCTGAATAATGTAAACTTTGTCTATCTACTCTAAGTATATTTACCTAAAACAAAGTATATCTAAACACATCTAAAAAGACCATTTGTGTGCAGAATATAAACTTATTTATTCAGATTTGATGATTTTCATTTTGAGGGCGGCACAGTTGTTATCACTGTCACCTCACAACAAGAAGGTCACTGGTTTCAGTCACGGCTGGGCCATTTGGCATTTCTGTGTGGTGTTTGCATGTTCTCCCATTGTTGGCGTGGGTTTCCTCCGGGTTCTCCGGTTTCCCCCACCATCCAAAGACATAGGTGTAGGTATAGGTGAAAGGATTTAGGTGAACTGAATGACCTAAATTGACCGCAGTGTATGAGTGTGTTTGTTTGCGTCTGGAAAGGCATCTGCTGCGTAAAACATATGCCGGTATAGTTGGCGGTTCATTGCGCTGTGGCGAACTTTTATAAATAAGGGAGTAAGCCAAAGGAAAATTAATGAATGAATGATTTGGTGAACTAACCCTTTAACAAAATCAACCCAGGGTGTGTGTTTAGGCTTTTTTAAAAGTGCTTTTTACAGAATAATTAAGGAACCAAAATCACAATTGGAAGCAGACAAAATAAACTCTTTACCCTCCTTATCCTATCGTTCTTTTCTTGTGTTCTCAGCTACGTAGGATCTGAAGCATCCATTATTTTATTACAACCAGATCTCTGTAAACTCAGTCTCCATAAACATTCACACAAAACACGCAAGTGCTGTTAGAAAACTTCTTCTATCACTCATTGTTGTCTTTTACGAGGTGAAGTGTGGGCTGATATGTTAACATCGCACCACACATGCGAGATTGTGTTTGTGTGGCGCAGGTGTTTTGGGCAGCTGGGCAGTAGGGAGTCGTTTTTTTTTTTTGCTGTGGGAAAAAAACAGGAGAACGAAAGGAGTAGAAGAAAAGCAGGAAAGGAAACAAAAACAAAAGGAATGCATCACAGCAGGGCTGATGTTTACTTGAGACATGGGACTACAGGAACTGGACATTTCTTCTCGAATTGCATCTACCGTCATGTGACTTTTGTGCTGTGATTTGACCTTCTGCTGTCATGCCTCCCCAAATGTGTCTTCAACCCTTTCTTTCTCTCTCTCTCACACACACACACGTATACTCCTGTTGGGATTAATTGTTGTGGAGATGGATCGATGGAAGGATATGCTGATCTACCTCTCCAGAGTCAGGTCTTGGCCCCCGTCTATTCATCACAGCTAATAAAGACACAGCACAAGGTTAAACTGACCTCTGTATCTGCACTATGAACTTCAATCCTCTGCCCACATATAGACGTACACTTCAATTTTGTCCAGGCCAGTTTACTGGTTTGCCTTTTTTAATGCTTCAGTTGAACCACAATTTGAAAGCAACATCTGATTTTCATCACTTCATTTTCAGTAGTTTTTGTTTAATTATCATTATTTAATCATCAATACAATGTTTTTCATTTTCAAGTTATTTCAATGTCCACTGTAGGGTTTTCTTTTTCTTTTTTTATCAGTGTAACGGTACTATCAATTTTGTCCTCATCTGTGAAATCATTTCTTTTCTCAAATTTCATTTTTTATTTAGTTAAAATACATTTTAGTAATAAAGTAACACTTTTTTGAATCAATCTGACATATTTTAGCAATTTTAGAAGAAAACTGTTGGTAATACTTTATTTGCTATATACTACATTTGCACATTAACAAATTAAGCATTAGCAAATAGTTAATTCATCATTCAAGCATTAAGTCTACATTAATAGACATTAGTAAGCAGTTTAGCTACAAATGCTGCATTCTTGACTTAAAAGCACATAAATAATTTACTTAATGATTAATTTTTCATTACTTAATTGATAACTGCTGATAACAAAACTACCATTTTTCATAAAAAATATTTTTAAAAGATAATGTAGACAGAAATATATTTTTGCTGTAGTTACTAACTTCTAAGTGTAGTCTACCAATATTGGGTAGTATTTTTAAATTTAAACAACTCCAATATAATTTCACTTTAAACATAAATTGCATATTGTTACTTTTGACCCCGTCAGTAGGGATAAAAGAAACAAGGGTGGGTCAAAAGTAACACAACAATATTTGCTAGATTTACTGGCTTAATCTTGTTTATTTATTTTAAATATATCTGACTATGACCTTGTTGATGTTAACTATGTAAACATTTTTGTCCTTTATTTTTGCAAAAAATATTAAACTGCATTTTCATTAAAAAATTCACTTTTATCAGATGTTTCAAAAGCAATCCAACAATGCAGTTAGTTAAAAGTTTCAACAATTTTTTTTTTTTTAATTATTTATTTTTCATTTAATTGAAGCGAAAAATAACAATAATTACAATAATTACACCACTACAATAATTTACTTTCTGCACTTAAAAACAGAAATTTGGAGCTAACTGAAGGACACGGTCTCGAATCAGGTGATATTTGGCAGCTCCATCAAGGATTGCATGCTGAATGTGCTGTTCTAGCATGGAAAGCAAATGTTGTTAGGGCTTCGAGAAAATTTATTTTTTTACTTTTGTCCCACCTTACTTTCATTCCCACTCTCCCCTACTACTGTTTTGTGAGCTCATCCAGTGAGGACTAATTATGATTTGTAAATTCCTTATGAATGGAAATTAAATGCGCACTAATTTTCGTAAAAAAAAATGAAATAAACGACAGAATGGTTTCATTCATCAAATGAAAAATAGCTATTTGCAATCTTATCTAAAAATTAAATTATTGTTTGGTTTAAAACATCTCTTCCCAATACTTTTAGGAACTAATATATGCATTTAAGGGACTAATTTGTACTTTTTTTAAGTTATCAGACAGGGCAACACTGTGGCTCAGTGGTTAGCATTGTCACCTCACAGCAAGAAGGTTGCTGGTTTCTGGAGTCCCGACTGGGTCAGAGGGCATGTTGACATAATAATGCATGCATAATAACAATGAACAGTAATGAAGATAAGATGAGATTAAATGTGAAGGTGTAAAACAGTAAAAGAGAGGGATGAATCCACAAGTGAAGGTCAGTTCTGGACAGTTCTTATGTACTCTGCATCTGCGTTTGTGTTTGACCAGATTTCTGGCTGTTTTCACTATACCCAAAAGAGCTCAATTTCTCTGTTATAACAAATTGTTTGATAATATATCTTCAGAATTATGCAACATTTACTTTTTTAAGCATCAGAGGGTTGAGAGTTACTGTAAATCAGTTTCTGGAGGGTGTCCAATGATAAAATAACCCAGTGAAGTCAAAAGACATTGTTAAAAAGAGAAAATATGACTGGAATATAGCCAGGCTATACATTACAGTATCAATGCTGAGTCAGTTTAAAAACAACAAAAAACAACCACTTTTTAACAACCCAGGCTCATTCTGATTACGTACCCCTATATACATTTCCGGAAAGCACCAAATACGTCACATGAGGTACGTTTTTTGCAGTTTTTGTTTTCGCAAATCCACCAGAGGCCGCTGTGTATGCATTTTGAGATCTCAAATTTCTCTCTCGAGTGCCATTCGGGTCTGCTGTTCTCGCGTAAATCCACCAGAGATTGCTGTCGACTGACAGACCAACCAATAGCCCCATCCACCCCCTACCCTAAACCCAACCAATAGTATTTTTTCAAAAGCACCGATTGACCCGCCCACCCACTTCCCTAAACCCAACCTACAGTTTTAAAAAGCAATGCAGAAAAAGAAAAGACTCGCCAGACTCAAACTCAGTTGACACTGTCAACTCCGCTCTGCGTCTTCAGTCCTCCGACGTACGCCAGTGGACAAACTGGTAACAGCAGAAAAGTCGTCCATACGGAGTTAAGCGGTCAGCTGGTAAGTGCGAAAGCAAACGGCATCATACCGCCCGGTAGCATTTGTTTTAAAGACAAACTGTAGACATACGTTCCTCTGGCTACATAATTCGCAATCTCCAGAAATGTATATAGAGCTAGGTTTTCAGAATGAGCCTATGTTGCATTTCAAAGTACTTTTATTTTGGGTGAATCAGTGTTTGCACAGTTTAAGATGTTTTAATGCTAACACTCGATAGATATTGATATCTGCCATAGATATTTACCACAATATTAGAATTAAATGATAGAATCTATTTCATAATTAAACAGACTGCAGTCTGTAGTGAAGCTAACTAATAGTCACTACACTGAAAAAAAAATATTTATTGCATTTACAAAAATTTTTTTAAGGTAACTTGTTATTATTGTAATTATTATGGGCTGATTTTAAACAAACAAGTCAAATTTAGTATTGAAATTCAATTGATTTGTTTATTTTAATTTAGCCCATATTAATTGTTTCAACCCAGGCTCATTCTGAAAACGTACCCCTATATACATTTCTGGAGAGCACCAAATACTTCCCAGGAGGTAAGTTTTTTTGCAGTTTTTACTTTCACGAATCCACCAGAGGCCGCTGTGTATGCTTTTTGAGATCTCAGATTTCCCAACCAATAGTGTTTTTAAACGCACCGATTGACCAGCGTCCACCCACTTACCTAAACCCAAGCAACAGTGTTTTGAAAAGCAATACAGAAAAACAAAAACCCCTCATTTTCACCACGCTATCAGATTTGACCACATTCTCACCCTGTTATTTACTTTTATTACCTGTTTATTTTCTTTTTGGCTTTTGTTTTTGTCTTAACTGCTTTCTGGAACTGTTCTTCTCCGGACTTGAACCCCATCGTCCCTTCTCTGCATCTCAAGTCCGCCGATGTAAGATACAAGCCACTGAGCAAACTGGTAACAGTGGGAAAGCCGTCCACATGGAAGTGAGCTATCAGCTGGTAAGCGCGAAAAGGAATGGCATCATACTGCTCCGTAGCGTTCGCTTTAAAGACGAAGTACTTCTGGCTACATAATTCCAAATCTCCGGAAATGTATTTAGGGCTAGGTTTTCAGAATGAGCCTATGTTGAATTGTTTGCAACCAGTTACCTTAAAAAAAATTGTAAATCGAATAAATATTTATTTTCAGTGTAGTAACAAAGTGGGTGAATAAAACACAAACACACAGCCACACACACATACACACACACACACCGATGTTCTCTATGATAGTGATACCTCTTGACGGTGGTCCACTCCTGGCTTCAGTACAAACCAGCGGATCAAGGCCTGCTGGGATTTCGAAACGCACTCAAGAAAAGAGGAGTTGCTCTCCACTCCGTACAACACCTTCTCCTCGACATTCCTCCCTAACACTGCAAAAGGGAAAGAGAGAGGGAGCGATCAGCATATCAAAAAGACATTTTTTGGGTTAACGTTGAGGTCCATTAGCTGAGCCCCACAGGACAATGCAGCATCTTAAAACAAAACAGAGCTTTTAGTGCTTTTATGCTCCATATGCGCGCACACACACACACACACACACACACACGCACACGCACACACACACACACACACACACACATACACACACACACGCGCACACAAACACAAATACAGACATATACTGTATGCCCTCACAAGCCTTCTTACCATCCTCTGTGTCCCAACAATGGCTGGATGGGTCTCCATGTTTAATGTCCTGCCTTCTGGCCCTCCTGTAAGCACACAGGACAAAGCCTTTAATTGAGCATGCATTAGATTAACCTCGATTGCATTTTAGAATTTATCAATAGCAATGTGTTACACAGAAAGCGTTTTTTGTTTTCAAAAGATGTCTTATAGATGTCTAATAGACGTCTAAACATAGTCGTCTTGGCTAAAACAAGGCTAAATTTGAGCTATCAGTGAAAATCTAATAGACGTCTAAGAATAGGCTAAAACTACACTAGTTCATCAAATCAAACTGCTCATTAAACAAACAGAAATGAATGACTACACACGTAAAGTCTGTCTAATCTATCTATTTGATGGCTAGATTAGTTTTGAGCAATTCTTAGATGTCTATTAGATTTTCACTGACAGCCCAAGTTCAGCCTTGTTTTAGCCGAGCTGTCTACCTATTAGTTTAAACATTTTTAGACACAGATATCAGCAAAGACGCATTAAAACCAACTTCCATTACTGTAGATTATACAATGCACAATCAATGCCAAAATTATGGCTTTGGTTCCCAAGGAATGCATGAAATATTAGAAGTACATAGAATATAGAATAGAAATGCAATGCAATTCCCTTTACACAAAAGCATCTGCTAAATGCTTAAATACAAAAACAAATTGATGGAAAACCATTTAAAGTTTCAAGAGACTTTTTTTTCAAGAGATTATTCTTTCTCTGATTTGTCCAAAGACATGTGCTATAGGTGAATTGAATAAACTAAATTGGCCATGGTGTATGAGTGTGTGAATGAGTGTGGGTGGATTTTTCCCAGTACTGGGTTGCAGCTGGAAAGGGATCCACTGTGTAAAACATATGCTGGATAAGTTGTAGGTTCATTCCACTGTGGTGACTGCTGATGAATAAAGGGACTAAGCCAAAGGAAAATGGATGAATGGAGGAATTTTAAAATACCTTTAAAATAATCAGGGATAACATTTTTGTATGTCTTTTTTTTTTTAAGAAGAAGAACAACAACAGCCTGGTTTGTCACTGTTTGGAAAACAATACGAAGTAGAAATGAATTCTAATGCTGATCAATTTTGAATTATGAATTATGTCAAGGCTTAAAGTGAAGAAGTTGCTACAGTCTGTTGAATCACAGCAAGAAGGTATTGGTCCGAGTCTAATCTGGACGAGGAGGACTTTCTCGGTAGAGTTTGCATGTTCTTCCCATGTTCATATGGGTTTCCTACGGTTTCCAATAGTATCTGGATGCAGACTTGGATTTGCAAACTGAGACTGCATATCTTAAACTTGCAATGTCAGACACAATGCACTCAATGGAGCAAGTGATGACACTGTGAAGGGTAGGGATGGGGTGGGGTAAGGTGTGCGCATTAAAAAATATTGTATGCAGCTCACCTTGCAAATGCACCAAGTCTGTATCCAGACCTCTCTCCAGGTTTTCCCCACAGTCCAAAGACATGCTATCCAATTCAATTGGATAAACTTAATTGGCTGTGGTGTGTGAGTGTTTCCCAGCACTGAGGTTTGTATTCTTAATGCTGGGTTGTGACTGAAAAGGCATCTGCTTTCTAAAACAAATGCCAGAGTAATTATCAATTCATTCCACTGTAACCAAAAACTGGGAAGAAGCCAAATAAAAGTGAGTAAACAACGGAGCTGCACATCAATTGGATTTGCTATTCGGTGTTTGGACTTTCAGCAGTGAAAATTAAACCACAATGAACTGAACTAAATTGACCTTAAACTCTGAAAACTGAACTGACACAGTTTCAATTTCAATTTACTAGAACTTCTATGTTCAGCTGCTTTGAAACAATCTACATTGTAAAAGTTCTATAGAAATAAAGATGAATTGAATTTAATTAAACTGGCATGACATAATTAAAAAAAAATCAGGGAAAAATTACGTTTGTTGAGAGATTTCGGTTTTATACATTAATGCTGCTTGCTTGTGTGGTGTCAGATCTGTGGTGTCAGATCTTCCAACTACCTATGGCGTTATGACAAAATGTTGTGAGGGCAGTATTACAAGTCGATATCGCATTCATCTAATACGAGCACGAGAATCTCTTTGCTTGTGCGCCGATTTCCTCTGTTTGTGCACAAAACTTCTTGCACGCCCTCAAATATACGCTGCTCAAGTACCGATTTTCTTGTGCGCTCTCAAATAAACACTTCTCAAGTGCATTTATGTAACAAGTATGGATCCCACATTTATTAGATTTGCTAAGAATATTTATGAATGTCTCCAATAGACCTACAGAATGGCATTGATGTCTCCTGAAGTAAAGTGAAACGGCCATAAACTCTGGCAAGATAAAGTCATTGTATGCAGAACCATAGTCCTTTATCTATATATAAGGTGTAATTATGGAAAGTGTGTTCAGCATAACTGAAGGCTACGTTGTGTTTCCTGGACTCGCGCATCGCGCAGACCTGTCAGTCAGCCAGTCATTCAGCATGTAACCTTAAAGGGTTAAACAAATAACACACAGCACTACTATGATTACAGGAAAGTTCTGTAAATAATTCACCTACATTTTAATATGTGTTGGTGCGATAATAACTGCTATATTTAAAAAAAAACAGCAACCACTAAAGGTTTTAAGAAGATAAGAAGGTGTAACGTAGCCGTGGCGTGAATGAATTTTGTTGTGGCGCCCCAAAGTAGTTTAATATATATTAAAAGGAAATATTTACACTCTGTAAAAATTGTTGGGTTAAAAATAACCCAACAAAGCACCAAATATTTTTAACTCAACCATTGGGTTAAATAAATAACTCAATGTTTTTTAGAGAGCATAATCATCTACACTTTGCTTTCAGCAGCGTAGAGATGTAATAGCAAACCACTGCTCAGTTATTTTGAAGTTCCTTTAATTTCAAAACCAAGAATAAAAAAATGATTGTTATTGTAGACAATGAGAGCAAATCATGAAATAATTAACTTAATTAACCGTTTATAATAAGCAAAACAGGGTTATCTTCAGAGGAAAGAACAGAAACAAAACAAAGCAAATTTCATGTTAAGTTCTTTGTTTCACTTCAAACACAACAGCTCTACAGTTGTCATTTTTCAGCCAGCAAACTTCACTGACAAGTCTGAATCTTAATGAAGCCGCAAAGTGCATTTCAAACAGAGCCATCTGACAGCCAAACAATCTCCAAAACAAACTAACATTCCTCTCTGTGTGTTTCTCTCCTCTCTCTCTCTCCCTCTCTCTGCAGGAGTGACCTGGCCTCTTTGCGTCAGTGGCGGACCGGAGAGCCGGGGAGAGAAAGGGCAAGAAAACTTCTCTGGCAGCTCACATACATCATCTCAACAACAAAGCAACTTTAATCAATTTGCCTGTCCAGTCCGGTCCCACTACACCCTATGGCACAGGAAAAATCAAATATTTATCATTTTCTTCTCTGTGCTGAACTCCAGGAAACAACTCACCCTGGAGAAGTAGGTCAGAAAGAGGGCACCACAAAGCCCAGTCTCTCTCTCTTTTAACTTTCCACTATCCTAAACACCAAACTGCACACGGTGCACATCTCAGGGATGTCACAGGACACACATGTGGCTTTAGGTGCCAATAAGAAGACCGTTGACTTGACAGAAGTGCTGACTCTGTAAATCAATGTCAAGGCTTTGCATCGACTCATCTTTGGGACAATCGCTTAATCAGTTCAACTATGCATATATATGTCTGTGTGTGTGTGTGTTTGTGTGTGTGTGTGTTTGTGTGTGTATTAGTATTTTTAGTATAAATATATTTTTTGATACTATTTCAAATATTTTCTGTTTTAGTTTGTTTCTTCAATGGTTTTGTTAGTTTTAGTTTAGTTTGTATTTTGTGACCTATATATTTTTTATATATTTAGTGTTACATCCATATGACCATCAGTGTTGGGGAGGTTACTTTGGAGTAATAGCGTACCTTTCAATTACTTTATAAAAGTAAAGTAACTGATTACTTTTTGATTACTTATAAGTTTCTAATGGATATTTTCAACTAAATAATTTTCAAGCCTTTATACCAAGCAGGTGTGACCACTCTGTTTACTGTTAGAATTTCTATATCTTTCATCACTTGAATTAAGATTATATTAATTTAATTTTAAAGTACAGCCACCACAAAACCAGACCTTATAACAAAAAATAGTTTACTATTGTTACAAAATCTAAATTTTGCATATTGTATATATATATATATATTTACAACTCTTTATTAATGAATTACACTACATAATGTAGTATCATTAGTAACTATTATAAACTCAAAGTAATTACCATAGTATACTTTAGCCTTTACTACAGTAAACTATATATAAAGACCTCCCCTCCCTCAGTCATCTTTTCATCAAGCAAATTTCTCATGTTAGCCTAATTGGTTGGCGATGTCATGGACCAGAGCGAGAATTGGCAGTAACGCACGAAAAAGTTTGTTGTCAAGCACCGAAAAACAGGAAGAAGAAGAAATCACCATTCTTGCTATCATATGGATTTACTTTCATCTGCTAGACCAGCCTCACAGCTCTGTTAATGTCAGTGCCGTCACTTATCGTTCCACGATCGGTAAATGTAACTTGTGTGGGCACTACTGCACTACGTGACTAATAAAATAGCTTCGATACTGAAAAGCTGTTTGATTTATAAAGTAACGATGCTACCACCAAGCTACTGAGAAATCTAGTTAAGCTAGTAGCGTCACTACTTGTAGCAACACTATTGCCCAACACTGTTAATGTGATAAAATCGCTTTGGCAAGAGGAGTTTGTTGCCTGAATTTAACAAATCAATAACTTTGTGAGTCATAATATATCATTCGAAATGAAAGGGTCTGTTTTTATTTCTGTACACTCACGATATTGACAAAAACCATTTGCTTTTATAAAATAAAGAAAGGCTAGGTTACATACCTGTAGATGCTTCCTCGGGTTTGACATTGAAGTTTTTGATGTCGAAAGTATTTTAACAGCTGGCAAACAAATTTTGCACTGAACTGTTATATATGTGCCCTTCTCGGATTTCAGGGTGAAATAATTTTTACATTTCCAGCAATGAAATGCATTTTTATCACTTGCCATGGTGGCAACTCTAAGACTGGTTGTAGTAGCCTAATGCTTTCAGCGGCAAAGAGGAGGTGCGCCTCAAAGTAGGGGTGCGGTTGGGGGGGTAATGTAATGGTAATGTTACTTTTTCGGTAATGTAATTTTTTTATACCTGCTTCAGTGAATCAAATGATATGTATGTATTTATTTAAAATACATTTAAAATGTATTTATGTTTTCAGTGTTTTGTGGGACATTTTGTGTATCCTGACCTACAGTATCCTTTTAGCTACTTCTAAAGTTACTGTAAGTTAAACTATGCATCTAATTTGACTTTAGTTTCAGGCTATATGTAGAAACAAACAGCTATTTTATAAGAAAACAGTCTTGTGAACAGTTACGTTGTCTATCAGTGCTCTAGATCTGCTGGTTTCAGACTGTTGAATGAGTTCTTTCTCGTAGAGTGATTGACGCGATTATCCATTCACAGTGGTTTGAACAATTATAGGGGTGGTCAAATGTATATTTATAATATTAATTAGCTTTTTTATTTTAATTTCAATTATTAACATTATTATTTAAAATAGGGCGTCACAGTGGCGCAGTGGGTAGAACAATCGCCTCACAGCAGGAAGGTTGCTGGTTCGAGCCCCGGCTGGGTTAGTTGGCATTTCTGTGTGGAGTTTGCATGTTCTCTCTGTGTTTGCGTGGGTTTCTCCGGGTGCTCCGGTTTCCCCCACAAGTCCAAAGACATGTGCTATAGGTAAATTGGGTAAGCTAAATGGTCCTTAGTGTATGTGTGTGAATGAGTGTGTGTGGATGTTTCCCAGTGATGGGTTGCAGCTGGAAGGGCATCCGCTGCGTAAAACATATGCTGGATAAGTTGGCGGTTCATTCCACTGTGGCGACCCCTGATGAATAAAGGGACTAAGCCAAACAGAAAACACATATCCAGATGACATACAGTTAAAGTCAGAATTATTATTTAAATTCTTAAAAAAATTTTCCTATGTGCTGCTTAGAAGATTTTTTCAACACATTTCTATAAATAATATTTTTAATAACTCATTTCTAATAACTAATTTATTTTGTCTTTGCTATGATGACAGTCCAAAATATTTGACTAGATATTTTGCAAGGCAATAGTATTCAGCTTAACCCTTTAACTGCCCCACAAAGAAAAAAAAATGTTTGGACTGCATTTCTTAACTCCCATAATTTCTAAAGTCTCTACCAAATAGTTGATATGTCAGTTTATGATAAAAAGTATCGGACTTAATACAAATACTATGAAAAATCTAAAATATGAAGTGTAAGACCTATTTATTTTAAACAAATATTCAAAATAAAACATTTTCGAATACCAAATCACCCTGTTTTAAGTGTGCCATTAAATATTTGATTCTCATTTAACATGTTTCCTTGTTTTTTGTTTTGTTTGTTTTTTACAATAAATCCAAAATCAAGTGTATTAGTGCAACAGGGTTATGTTTGTTTGATTTTGTTTTTGTAAACCAACAATGCTGTGTGTGTAAGCCATTATTTAAATGACTTTAACAGTCATTATTTAAAACAGTAAAAACATCGTCAACCGTTTGGTAGAGGGGCAGTCAAAGGGTTAAAGTGCAATTTGAAGGCTTAACTAGCTTAATTATCTTAACAAGGCAAGTTAGGGTAATTTATAAGGTAAGTTAATGTATAACAATGGTTTGTTTTGTAGACAGTCGGAAAAAAAAATTCCTAAGAGGGCTAATAATATTGACCATAAAATTGTTTTTAATAAATGTAAAAAAAAAAACTGCTTTTATCCTAGCCAAAATGTAAGAAATAAGTCTTTCTCCAGAAGAAAATATATTATTGGAAATACTGTGAAAATTTCCTTGCTCTGTTAAGAAATATTTGAAAAATAACTTCACATGAGGGCTATTAATTTTGCCCTCAACTGTATAATCCATTACTACCCCAGCCCTGTGTGTGTGTGTGTGTGTGTGTGTGTGTGTGTGTGTGTGTGTGTGTTACCTTTTGGAGGCTGGGATGTATCTGGAGCACTGGGTGCCGTCCCAAGCGCAATAGGGGTCTCTTGCTAGACAGCATTCAGCACAGCCCTGTCCATAAATATGGCACCTGTGCAGCGACACCTGCACCAACCCGTCGCTTCCTCCAACAAACAGCTGCTGCTGCAAACACACACACATAAAGAAGTACTAAACCAGGTGCAATCACAAAAAAGTGCTTACTAGAAGAATTGCTCTAATAGCGTTATCTGTAAATGTCACTTGTTTACTGCCTTTTTTGGACCAACAAACTCTAAAAAGAACCATGTGTAGACGTAACCCAAAAGAAATAAACTATAAAACAAACAAGCACAAAAAAAACCTGCTCTTGTTTTTCTCTCAGCATGAAGCAGCCACAGCAGACCTTACTATTTAACATTGTAAACACAAATGAAGTTCAAGATTTCAATTCAACAAACATATTATCCTGTTTGTTGATTTGAATGTCAATCTGTCACCTTATATCTGATATGTGGCCATATGAAAACATGCGTATATTCATATGACATTCATATATGCTCAGTGGTGTAGAGCAGTGTTTCCCAACCCTGTTCCTGGAGGCACACCAACAGTACATATTTTGGATGTCTCCATTATCTGACCCATTAAATTCAGGTTTTGGAGTCTCTTCTGATGTTATGATAAGATGATTCAGGTGTGTTTGATTAGGGAGAGGTTGAAAATGTGGACTGTTGGTGTGCCTTCAGGAACAGGGTTGGAAAACACTGGTGTAGAGAGTACTGATAAATCATACTTAAGTAAAAGTACCATTACTTGTCCTAATACAGATACTCATAAAAGTATCTGTTGTAAATATTACTCAAAGTGAGTAAAAAATAGCCTGTAGTGTAGGTGGGAAGTAAGTAGTGCAGGTGTAGTAAGTAGTGAGTATTACGCTGTGAAAAGTTGATGAGTTTACATGCAGTTTGTGCAGGGATGTGTAAATGTAACATTCTGTAGTGCATTTAGATCTTCCTATATTCTTCCTTCCTTTATTCCTTTCATTGTTTGTTTGTTCTGTCCTTCCTTCATTTGTTTGTTTGTTCGTTCGTTCAATCATTTGTTCCTTCCTTTGATTCTATCTTCTTTCATTCTCTCATTCATTCATTCCTTCATTCTTTTGTTCCTTCCTTCATTTGGTTCTTTGTTCATTCATTCATTCATTCATTCATTCGTTCATTCCTTTCTTGAATCTTTCCTTCATTCATTTGGTTCTTCCTTCCTTCATTGATTCAGTCCTTCCTTCCTTCCTTCCTTCGGTTCTTCCTTCCATTCCTTGTTCGGCCCTTCCTTCATTCAGCCCTTCCTTTCATTCTTTATTCTTTAGTGATTGTTTAGAGCTGTTTGGCGATTTTAGTCATCATACAGCCGACATCCTTCATTTTCTCATCAGTGACATGCAGTCTATAAACTCTGGGTCATTGTGTGTAAAGATTTTGGACATCTTCTTGGACATGTTTATTGCTTCCAAAAGGTTTACTGCATTTATAAACGGTGCCCATGTCTTGAGGTTGTTTAGTATGATGCGATTTACTTTCTATGTGCGATTTGATTGGAAAGGAAGCACAGGACTGATTTTTCTACTTATAATATGTATATACATTCATTCATTCATTTTCTTTTTAGCTTAGTCCCTTGATTAATCAGGGGTCACCAAAGCAGAATGAACCGCCAACTTATCCAGCATATGTTTTTACACAGCGGATGCCTTTCCAGCTGCAACCCAGAACTGGGAAACACCCATACACTCTTGCATTCACACACATACAATACAGACAATTTAGTTCATTCAATTCACCTATAGCACATGTCTTTGGACTGTGGGGGAAACCAGAGCGCCCGGAGGTAACCCACGCGAACATGGGGAGAACATGCAAACTCCACACAGAAATGCCAACTGACAAAGCCTGAGCTCTAACCAGAGACCTTCTTGCTGTGAGGCAATTGTGCTACCCACTGCACCACTGTGACACCAATATACACAATGTAAAATTACAGCTGATATAATTGAACACACAGTATATGTACATATTTGCAATTCCAATGTTAGTTTTAAAATGACCAAATGGCAATTTTTACACTATTTGGAAAAATATTTATGACACATATTTTATAAATGTGAACAAACATGAATTATATGTACTTTGTATACAGTGCCCATAGAAAATCATCATACCACTTTGTAATAATTACTTTATTTGTCATACAGCCTGAAATCAAATCACAATCCAAAAAACGTCTCCAGCCTTTGAAAGGTTTTTGTAACCTTCTCCTAAGCTGTGCTTTTCTACAACTTTATCCCAAAGACCTTCTGAAGGCAGGGCGTAAAGTGAGTAAATGTATAGATTTTCACAGGTTATGATGATTTTCTATAGGCACTGTATATTAGATTTCTAAATGGGTTGTCAGTGTTGGCATTGCTTGCTTTGGTGGGTTTTAAAATTCACTTGCTATATAAAATGACACTATTGGGTGAGATCAAAACTGAGGTAAGAAGGATAATGGCACTGTTTGGCTAAACTGCATTACAGTCAAATGCAATTAAGTTTCATAACTAACTAATGTTGCAGCACTGACACAGTTATTGAACTGAATTGAATTGATTCAGTTGATTCAAATGACTCAAGCTACATAATGACAATGCTAACTTCTGCAGAGATGCTTATAGATGAATTATAATCAACTAAATCACCACACTGATCTGACTAGAGCTTAAAAAGTACACTATTTTATCTTATAGAGCCGATTTATTAAAACATTAGTGTGTCTCTTGTTTTAGAATTTTAAAAGTTTTAGAATTTTAAAATTTGTTCAGTTGTTTTGCTTATTAAGCTGCATTGAAACAATCTGTACTGCATAAAGAGCTACATAAATAGAGATGACGTGAAACTGTTTAATGATTACAGCTTGTAGAAAAACAAAGTATTTTATGACAATCTTTTCCCCTTCCATCCCCCTTGTATTCTCCATTTAATTTCTTGTCTGTGCTCTATTATGCTCTGCTCTTAAAAGCCAAAAGGCCCTAAAAATAAATAATTACAGAAAGAATTGGCCAAGTGGCCTGCTGATGTAACCCTACGGTTCTAGCTGAGCGCACAGAGAAAGGAGGATAAAAGCTTTCGAGTGAACTGCGAACCCAACCATGAACTGCAAAAGATAATAAGAGATAATTAGAGAAACGGGAGTGTGAAGGAAAAATGAAAGGAATGGCACAAGAACAGAAACAACATACTCATCAGCAAGACTCTGATAAAACAGAACAAAACAATAGAGGCCCAAGTGCATTTGTTATGAGATCAAGGCTTGAGAACTTGATTTGGAGTTGCAGTTACATGACTAGAAAATGGTCCTGTGAAACCTCTAGAACAAAAACAGCTAGCTGATGATCGCTGTTGGCCATTTTGTAGGAAAAACAATTAATTGTAATTTAACCATTTATTTTCTTTCGTCATTCCCAAGATAAATATTTAGTAGGTTAGAACGAAGTACCTGCTTTGAAGAGACTTCCATGTTGAGGATTGGTGAGGGACTCTGAGAGAAAAATAAATATACCATTGTTAGTTTTTATTCAGTCATAAATGTTCCATATCTGAATGTTTGTGACTTTTACCTTGAACACCTGAAGCTCCTCTAAGATGATCTCCTCTGAGGACCAGTTTTCTTGAGTGATGCTGACTACCTTCAATACGGATCCCATATCTACACAAACACACGTGCACACATTTGTGTCTCATATAGATCTACCGCCATCTGCTGGTTTAACAGCTCATACACTCTTAAAGGGATAGTTCGCCCACGAAATGAAAATTCAGTCATCATTTACTCTGCCTTTACTTGATTCAAACCTTTATGAGTTTCTTTGTTTAGCAGAACACAAAATAAGGTATTTTGAAAACATGCAACCATTGACTTCCATAGCATTTTTTTACTATGCAACTTGATGGTTACAGGTTTTCAGCTTTCTTTTAAATATCTTCATATGTGTTCAACAGAAGAAAGAAATTAACAAAGGTTTTAAATCAAGATGAGTAAATTGTGATTACATGTTAATTTTCATTCATTCATCCTCTTTCATTTTCAGGGTCGGGTTGTGGGGGCAGCAGTCCCAGCAGAGAACCCCAGACTCTCTCCCAAGACACTTCCTCCAGCTCCTCCGGGGTGATCTAGAGGAGTTTCCAGGCCAGCCCAGAGACATAGTCCCTCCAGTGTGTCCTGGGTCTTCCCCATGCCTAGAACCCCTACCTAGGTAGGCGTCCAGGAGGCATCCGAAACAGATGCCCGAGCCACCTAAGCTGATTTCTTTTGATGTGGAAGACTTCTCTCTACTCCGACCTTCCTCTCAGGTGCTTTTCGGCTTAGCTCCTTCTTTACCACAACGGACCGGTACATCCACCGCATTACTGCTGCTACTGCACTGATCCGCTTGTCAATATCATGTTCCATTCTTCCCTTACTCATGAACAAAACCCTAAAATACTTCAACTCCTCCACCTGGGACTTTCCTCCAACCTGGAGATAGTAAGCCACCTTTCTAATTTTTACGTAAACTATCCCTTTAAGAGTTCATCAAACATATAAATCACATTTTCTTATTTCCCTGAAAATTCACCATTATAAATGTAGTTGTTTAATATGATTTGTCAAGTCTTTCTAACCTGTGCCCAAGAAAATAACAGCATACTGTCCATCCTCAGCTGCCACGCGGTCCACTATGATCTGAGTAAGCCGGTACTCAGTATTAATACGAGTGAAAATTGGTCGGCCTGTCATCGGGTGCACAGACTGGTACATGAGTGGGTGCAGTCGTATAAAACTGATGACATCATCTGGAAAGTCTTTAGTTGTTTTTATATGAGGATCATATGTCCGACTGGGGCACTGCAAGAAGGAAAATAAGATGCTTAGAAAATAAAACAGAAAAAAAAACAAATCTGCAAGTAATTTTGTGATTCTCATATGAAGTGATGTAACTACGCATGGCATTATCTAAATAGGCATTATATTTCCACTATAGTGTTGTGTGTAAGTAGAAAAATGATAACTGGAAGCACAGAGGGCATAAGTAGCATATGTAGTGTTATGACTCCCTCTAGTGGGGTTGTATGAAACTCCTCAAATAGACTGCCACTGATAACTAGTGAGAGAGAGAGAGAGAGAGAGAAGAGCATGAAAGTGGAGTGAGAAGAGTGTTACTAACAGTGCCCGGACGTGGGTAGGGGATTCTGCCTTCATATTCCACCCAGCGATGATCTGGTCCCTCTTTATGAGCATACGGTCCATTAAACGCTGCACGGATGTCTTCCATTGTATAGACACACACTGCTGATCCTTTAAAAATGGAACTGACCACACAAAGAACACATGAAAACAAGCTGAAGACCACAATAAAAGTATTTCACCTAACAAACAGGCAATTTCATATCCTATAGATTGCCATATTTTGTAACCCCTATATTGATCAGGGTTCATACACATTTTATACTCAAAATTACAGGACTTTCAAGTAAATTTTCATGACCTAATATTTCATGTAATATCTATTACAAGAAAAGCAAGGCATGTTCAATTGTAATACAGCATATCATAACACACGCAACAATCTATTTAGTTTCAGATTATTTTTTTATATCTATGTTAATTTTTTTAGTTAATGGTTACACAGCACTAATAATGTGAGAGCATGTTTATGGCCAAGGACAGAAAAGAAGACAACTAACCTATATTCAAGTATACAGATATTTATTACAGACTAATTTCCATGACTCTTCCAAAATATGGCAGGTTTTTCTGTTTTTCCAAAACTTTTCCAGGCCTGAAAAATGCCATGTCAAAATTCAATGACTTTTCCAGGTTGTCCATGACCGTATGAACCCGAATCGATGGTCACATGAATAGATCTGCATGACACATATGCACTACTGTATGACAAACCCATGCTAAATGATTTATGGTTTGTCATACAGGGTCATACAGGTCATATGGGTTTATGCGCTTGAATAAATAGTTGTGCATGACTAATATGATTTTTCATTTCAATGTGTGTGTTTTGATGCAGAACAGCAAAGTATGAATATTTGTATTGGGGCAGTTTCTCTCAAAACATCTCAAAATGGTAACATGTTCGGTCATTAGGTAGAGAGGATTGTGATCTTGTGGAAAATTGAATGCAGTTGACTACGTGTACTGTACATGATTTTACAGAATCCTTAATGTAAATGGAGGCTAAAAATAATTTGCAAGGACATACATTTAATATCATATTATACATTCACCGGCCTCTTTATTAGGTACACCTTACTAGTACTGGTTTGGACCCACTTTTTCCTTCAGAACTGCCTTAATCCTCTGTGGCAGATAGTCAACAAGGTACTGGAAAAATTCCTCAGAGATTCTGGTCCATATTGACATGATAGCATCACGCAGTTGCTGTAGATTTTCCGGCTGCAAGTCTCCCGTTTCACCACATTCCAAAGGTGCTCTATTGGATTGAGTTCTGGTGACTGTGGAGGCCATTTGAGTACAGTGAACAAATAGTCATGTTCAAGAAACCAGTCTGAGATGATCCGCGCTTTATGACATGGAACGTTCTCCTGCTGGAAGTATGTAATGTAATGTACTGTAATGTGTATATATATATATATAGCACATTTATCATGTATGGCCATACACCCAAAGTGCTTCACAATCATAAGGGGGCGGGGGTCTCTCCACACCACCACCAGTGAGCAGCATGGATGAGGTGCGCTCACCACACACCAGCTATTGGTGGACTGAAGAGACAGTGATAGAGCAAAATTCAGTGGATGGGGATGATTGGGAGGCCATGATCGTTAGGGCTGATTGAGGGACTTTGGCCAGGACACCGGGGTTACACCCCTGGGATTGTGCCATGGGATTTTTAATGACCACAGAGAGTCAGGACCTCGGTTTAACGTCTCATGCAAAAGACGGTGCCCACTGATATTATAGTGCCCCCTTCACTTTTACTGGGGTATGATGACTCACACAAACCACAGGTTGAGCGCCCTCTGCTGGCCTCTCTAAAACCACTTCCAACAGCAACCTAGTTTTCCCATGTGGTCTTCCACCCAGGTATTGACCAGGCTCAGCCCTACTTAGCTTCAGTGAGTAACCGGTCTTGGGCTGCAGGGTGACATGGCTGTGGCAGAAGATGGGTACACTGTGGTCATAAAGGGATGGACATGGCCAACAACAATACTCAGGTAAGCTGTGGCGTTGACACGGTGCTCAATTGGTAGTAATGGGCCCAAAGTGTGCCAAGAAAATATCCCCCACACCATTACACCACCACCACCTGCCTAAACCATTGATACAAGGCAGGATGGATCCATGCTTTCATGTTGTTGATGTCAAATTCTGACCCGACCATGCGAACGTCACAGCAGAAATCGAGACTCATCAGACCAGGCAACGTTTTTCCAATCTTCTATTGTCCAATTTTGGTGAGCCTGTGCCAATTCTAGCCTCAGTTTCCTGTTCTTAGCTGACAGGAGTGGCACCCAGTGTGGTTTTCTGCTGCTGTAGCCCATCTGCCTCAAGGTTCCATGTGTTGAACATTCAGAGATGCTCTTCTGCATACCTCGGTTGTAACGAGTGGTTATTTGCGTAACTGTTGCCTTTCTATCAGCTTGAATCAGTCATCAACAAGGCTTTTGTGTTCACAGAACTGCCGCTCACTGGATATTTTCTCTGTTTCGGACCATTCTCTATAAACCCTAGAGATGGTTGTGCATGAAAATGCCAGTAGATTGGCAGTTTCTGAAATACTCAGACCAGCCCGTTTGGCACCAACAACCATGCCTCATTCAAAGTCACTTAAATTACCTTTCTTCCCCATTCTAAATGCAGTTGCTGCCATGTGATTGTCTGTTTACAAATTTGCATTAACGAGCAGTTGGACAGGTGTACCTAAAAAAGTGGCCAGTGTATATACATACATTTTATTGCACTGAAATTTGACATTAAGCTGCAAAGTTGTGTATTAGGCAACAGAATGTCAAATAACACAAATAAAGTATGAAGTTAACCAGATTAAACACATTTAGGTTGATTTTTAAACTTCAGTACCAAGATGAATCAAATATTGATACACTCACCTGGTAGTGGTGAACACTCCGTACACCATTGGGTTTTTCTCATCTCTGCTAGGGAGAAGAAAGATGTCCTCTGTAACACACGCACACACACACACACACACACACACACACACACACACACACACACACACACACACACGCACACACACATACACACACACACATTTAAAAAAGTCTGATAAAACTAAAATTTGTGTGTGTTTGTGGGAGTGAGAAGTCACATAAAACACATCACTCACGGAGCTCATCAAAGTGTGTGTCCACTCCATCTGGTCCAGGAATGGAGCACACGAGTCTTGCTTTGAGAAATGTTGTCCACTTGTTAGTAAGACTCCTCAGACCTCCAACATCATTCTTCATGCAAAAAACACACACAGACACAAGCAAATATAGGACATTTCAGTGAAGTCATTCTGAAAGCATGTGTTTATCATTTAAATCCTCTGTTATTATATATTTTATAGACTTTCATAATAAAATGTAAACCCAGCATTTGCTTCTGATTAAAGCAGCTTATTCAATTAAGCATAAGACGACGACAAACCACAAGCCCTTCAGTAACACACAGGCTAAAGAGGAGCACAAATGCACACACAAGAGAGACAAAGAAAGACTGTTCAAGAAATGGAGAAAAGCGAGCGAGGAGAGTTTATAAAGGGAATATAATGACCCTCTCCATGAGCAGGTTTTACGTATTTAGATGCACAAAAGATCACTGAAAGGTCTCAGAAAGAGAAGACATGCTGAGAACACTTAAACGAATCTCCTCATTACAGCCAGAAGGGTTTAATCAAAGGATTTCAATGATTTCATCTACACTCGCTTAAGGCAGCAAACATATTCCTCCACGGCCATTCTCCTTGTTGAATAACACACACTTGAGAAAAAAAAGGGGGGAAGAGACCTAAAAGAGGTTTAGGAGTGGTGTTTTCCAAATTCTTTAATCTTCAAAGATGCCCTCTTCTCGTGTTAGGCCAGTTATCCAGTGAGGAATCTGGCCTCGGATTGCTTTACAGCTCTCTCCTAAAGCTATAAAAACCCTCCCGCTTCAGACCAAGAATTTTGCAATACAGCTTGGAATTTTTATAGCATACAGCCTGGGAGGATGAGTCTATAGCATTAAGAAAACTGCTCTAAATCATTGATGTTTTATAATTGCTGCTGGATGACAGCTGACATGTGCGAACGGTTATTTAAAATCAGCTAACAGCTCTTAACAATATTCTATTCTGATTGGTCAATCGCAGGCATTACAAATTGAAATATTTGTTTCCATTTCCAACATATAGCATTTTCTCTAAGGTTAAAATGTTTAGGGCTGATAAGATTGTTTAAAATGTTTTCTTGTATGCTCACCAAGGTTTCATCTGTTTAATAAAAGCAGCAATATTGTAATCTGTTACTCTAATTTACAGTATTCCATTTTAAAATACACTACCGGTCAAAAGTTTGGGGTCAGTAGGATTTTTAAATGTTTTAAAATAAGCTTATCCCTATTTACTTCATTTATTCCAGTGATTTTAAAGATGAAATTTATCTTCATTACTCCAGTCTTCAGTCACAATATCCCTCAGAAATCACTCTAATATTAATTATTATTATTATTATTATTGTTGTTGTTGTTGTTGTTGTTGTTGTTATTATTATTATTATTATTATTATTATTGTTATCATCAATGGTAATAGTAATAAAAGCAATAATGACTGGAGTAATATTTTCATTTTTAACTACATACAATAAGAAAGCAGCAATTTAAAACTTTAAAACAGTTTCTAAAAATTCCATTTAATAAATGCCCCCTTAATGAACAGAATAGTTTTCTTGAAAAAAAAAAAATAAAAAAAAAAAAATTAAACTGACTCCAAACTTTTGACCGGTATTGTATATATATATTTATATAAATAAAAAAAAAATCACTGGTTTTCACTGGTCGTTTTCACTTTAACTTTTCAGTGGTCATTTCTTCATCAGTCACACACAACCTTAGGGTCTAAGGGTCTAAGGTGTGTGTGTGTGTGATCCAGAAATGGTCACTGACTAATATCCACAAACTAATTTACCTATTTTTTGTACCACTCTGGGGTCTTTTATTTTCAGCTAATACATTTATTTAAAAATCAAAAACCAATATCCTTTTTTTGTGTTAAAGTGAAAGTTTTTATTCAGTTGTAGTCCATTTTTATTCACTAAACCTGTTTGAATTTTTTTTTTCTAATGATGAACATAAAAATTGCATTTAAAATAAAAATAGAAACTTGCTTTAAGAATTGTTCTTAATCAGGTGGAAAGGATTCTAAATGATCCAACTAAATTTTTGTTTCCACATTATGAACTGCTTCCCTCTGTTAGGAGATATAGAGTCCCTAAGTGTAGGTTGAACTGATATAAGAAACCCTTTGTATCCATTTCAGTGGGTTTATTTAACAAGAGTTTCTCTTAATTAGCATTATAATTATTGTAAATACAGTATCTTGTATTGTTTTTATGGAATGTCTGCAGCAATACGGTGATGCCCATAACAAATTTCCTGTCAAGGACAATAACGTTTATTTAACATATATACCTTCTACTGTGTTGTATACATTTTCTTTTGTGTTTAAGAAAATAAAACTTTCCCTTTGGCATGAATTGTCCATTTAAGCAGTTCTTTAATAGGTCATTCTATTTGTTTTACAATATTATTTTACAATAATGGCCAACTGACTACTCAATATTCGTTTCACAGATCTAGAGTAGTCTTTCCATATGTACAGTATTTGTCTTACCACATGCTTTGTATTCAAGTATTACCATTTTAAATCAAACTCAGGGTTTTGGTGAGCGATCATTACCTAAATTACTTCCATCCTTTGTATGATTTCGTGATGACCTTGTGGAAGGGATTCAATTGCTAACATTCCTCAGGAATATCCTTGAGAATGGTGCCCTCGAAGGGTGTTAAAATGACGAATTTGCAATCAATGAAATGTTTAAACTTTCTACCACATGATTCAACTTCATTATTTATGGATAATGACACCAAGTCCTCATAGTGGACCACTAATTAAAGGGATATTGTAGGGTTGGGTGTTGTCGACCAATCTGGCATCATACCATGTCTAATGTAAAACATGGACGATGGCATCGTCGTCATAGGTGGCGGTGAATTAATTATTTATGAATAATTAAATCATAACTAATTTTTTATTTGTAGCCTACCGTTTCAACTACCTAGACCAGCATGGTCTTTGTTTTATCCATAACCAAAACATAAATAAATGAAGATAGGTTACACACAAATTACCACCTGTCAATCACTTTTTCCTGCGGGACTCTGGTAGTCAGAGTAGTCAGAGTGATCTGTGTCGTTATATTGGTGTCAACAAACTTGGTTGGTAAAAAAGGTGCACAACCAACAGGAACCAACAGCATCTGAGGTTTTCACTAAAATTACTAAGTTCAAGCGTGAAAGCGAAAGATTGAAGCAGAGTACTGATGCTGTGACACGTTACCTGATAGATTTAGAAGACCGAAAAGATAGATAGAGACAAGATTAATTAAAAATTATGTTTAACAACTATAGTGAGATGCGATCCGGCGGAACATCCTTGAAAAACTGTCCGACGTGCACTGCTCTCTGGGGTTTTGTGCTCAAAGTACTCGGTGACTGCCTGGAGCTCAGACGTGCGCATATGCTAGAGCAAATGACAGAGGGTCTGTGTGTGTGTGTGTGTGGTCACGTGATGTGCGTTTTCATCTTTTCAGAAATGCTAGATGAAACACCACTGTGGACCTGGATTTTTTTAGTTCTAAAATGAAATTTTAAAACTAAGACGTATTAGTGTAAATGGGGCCTAAGTGTGTTTTCTGCAAGCGGCTGGCTGCGGAGGATCGTGATGGACGATGGCATCGTCTATCGAATCAACCCTAGGATACTGTAGTTCACTTAAAAATGAAAATTCTGTAATCATTTACTCTCCCTATACTTATTTCATACCTTTATGAGTTTCCTCCTTCTCTTGAACACAAAAGAATATTGGAAACCTGTAACTGCAGCTCTGCACAAGACTTTTGGCCAGCGGAGAAATTAAAATGATCGTGCCCAACTGAGCCTGGTTTCTCTCAAGGTTTTTTTTCTTCACTTTCGCTATTAGTGAAGTTTTTTTTCCCTCTCCGCTGTCGCCACTGGCTTGCATGGTTCGGGATCTGTAGAGCTGTGCATCGTTGGATTTGCCCTTCAATATTTGGACTCTCAGTAGTGATTATTAAACCACACTGAAATGAGCTCAACTGAACTGAACTTATACACTAAAAACTGAACTACACTGTTCCTATTTACTGTGACCTTTTATGTGAAGCTACTTTTACACAATCTACATTGTATAAGCGCTATACAAATAAAGGTGAATTGAATTGAATTGAACATTACCTATTTTTCCAACTATTATTGTCAGTGGTTACAGGATATTAGCTTCAAAATATCGTCCTTTGTGTTTGACAGAACAAAGAAACAAAACAAAAACATTATACTAAAACACTAAACACACTTATTTCCCAACACAAGGGACTCTCATCAGGAATGACAGTTCAGGCAGCAATTACATGGCCAGACCTTTACTATGATTTACCCAGCCTGACAGTGGTTTGGTCCTCTTTTAGCAGATCACATCAAGGGAAACATACCAGGAAGCCTCTCCTCCCCAGAGGAAGCACATTTAATCTTCAGGTCTGAGGAGGATCAGAGAGATGAGGCGAGTGTCTCTGTGATCAGGCAGCGTGAGGACTGGCCTTACCCTGCAGATCCGGGCGACACGAGACAGCACGCTCTTGTCCGTAGTGCTCCCATCACGAGAAGCCTCACGGAAAAAGAAGTAAATCTTGTCATCGTCAGGATTGTAGGTGTCTGAGATGGGATGGGCAGAAATGAACTTGCCCTCTGTAGGGATAAGAGAGAGAAAAGCTGGTCAGATTTCATTTATATCTGTGATGGTAATCCAACCAATCCCTTTATAATCTTGTAAGAAAGTGTGGAAGCTTATTAAAATTGTTACCAGTAACTGCAAACTTAAAATAATATTCTCCCATAAACTATACATTAGCAAGGGAACCTTTAACATAAATGCAAATGTGATAAAGTCTGCTGCAAAACAAATTGTGTCCAAGCCTAATTTTTCTGAATGCAGTTTATTTCACAAAAAATTAGCTTTTGCACTGGCTGTTAGTAAAACTAGGCTTAAAGGTGCTGTATGTACGTTTTTGATTCTTGTAAAGCATAAAAATACCATAATATGTTTGCAGATATTTAAGAAACATGCTAAGTGAACATTTTTGTTTGTTTGAAAAACAAAGTCAGACAAAGTCAGTTACGTGCCGGAACAGATGTCTTTTGGTTCTTTAACCCGCCAACTGCCAGTTTAGCCAATTATATTTCAGCACCCCAGGGTGCCTTGGTGTAAAACAGCATATTTCATTCATTTAGATGAATGAAGAAAGGGTCTCAAAGTACAGATCCGTGACCGAAATGTGACCTCCAATGGACAGTAGCAGACTCCGAAATGAAATGTAGATTCAGAGTTCCACATGAGGTGGTCGTGTCCTAACAACATGCTACATGATGAGAGTCGCAGTAATAAGCAACTTGAATTTTTGCACCAGACGAAACATGACAGAAATTTAAATAAAGCTATTCAGAAGCACAGAATATTGCACTTACTGCACTTCAACAAAATGATAAGGTTGATAATTTATTTAATACATATTAAACCTCTTTAACATTATTAAATGTACATGCTGAATCACTGATATGTGTTGGATTTCATTGAGTCACAACTTCAATTTCAAATGGTTTATTTTATTTTCAAGATCTGAGGTGAACTATCTGCTGCTGCTTTCAGTTGTATGGCAATAAATGTCTTGTAAAATGGCATTCAAACTCACATTGTTAGCATTCAGCACTGAATAAAGCACATGAGGTGTAGCTGAGGTGATCAGTGTCAGTTTTCTGTTGTTCAGCTGCAAGAAATATAAGCTGTTTCTAAAATCTGTTTTTCGGGTGTGAATTAGAACAAAAACTCCTTTCAATATGGAAAATGGCATAGTAGTGGCGCAGTAGGTAGTGCTGTCGCCTCACAGCAAGAAGGTCGCTGGTTTGAGCCTCGGCTGGGTCAGTTGCCGTTTCTGTGTGGAGTTTGCATGTTCTTCCTGCGTTTGCGTGGGTTTCCTCCGGGTGCTCCAGTTTCTGCCACAGTCCAAAAGACATGCAGTACAGGTGAATTGGGTAGGCTAATTTGTCCGTGGTGTATGAGTATGTGTGGATGTTTCCCAGAGATGGGTTGCGACTGAAAGAGCATCCGATGCGTAAAACAGATGCTGGATAAGTTAGCGGTTCATTCCGCTGTGGCGACCCCAAATAAATAAAGGGACTAAGCTGACAAGAAAATTAATGAAAGAATGAATGAATATGGAAAATCTCCTTTTGATCGCATGCCCTTGTTTTTATTTAGAACACGACTTAAGGCTTGATAGTCAGGCCCACTCCTGTTTGTGTCATGAATCTGGCAACCTGCGCTTGCATGTTTTTTTGAACCAGAAGTACAATACCTAGTTCAACCACTGGGTGTCAAACTTATATACTGCACCTTTAAGTGTTTTTTATTTTTTTATTTTTTTTTATTAAGAACATTTAATTAATTAGTTTAAAATGATAAAACAATCAATATTCTGATCGAAATAATGTTCAATTGGTAAATGTCTTAAAAAATTTTGTTCAAATGCTTTTTAGAAATATCTTGTTTAATGCTATAATTGTTTAGTCTACTGGGCTATTGTGTATTAGGAAAAATTTGCCATGAAAAGTAACACAAACAACAATCGTCAATCATCAGGATTGTAGGTGTCTGAGATGGGGTGGGCAGAAATAAACTTGCCCTCTGTAGGGATACGAGAGAGAAAAGCTGGTCAGATTTAATTTATATCTGTGATGGTAATCCAACAATCCCTTTATAAGACTTGTAAGAAAGCCTGAAAGCATATTAAAATGTTTAAGACCCCTGCTGTTTGTGTGTGTGAGAGAGTATAAAGACAAAACTGTATCCTAATGTTTAGCGTAAATGCTAGGCATTTCCTTTTGGACCCACAGCAGACAGTAAATGGGTGTTTAGGGTTGGAAAATAGACTGTGTGGGTTTTAAACTCCATTAAATTGCATCAGAAACTAGAACGGCTCTAACATTTAGAAGGAAAGAAAAGGTGGAAGAAAGACAGTCATTAACTCACCGACTACACAAAGACTGTATTATATTGGACTCTCTACAAATGAATAAGAGCGAGAGAAAGGGAACGTGAGAAGACAGAAGGGTAGATCAGAAGAAAGTGCTAGAGTTTTCAATATTTTTTTTGCAATATAAAGAATTGGAGTTCAAGCAGTAAGATGTACTATACTGCATTACATTTTTAGTGTCATGTTTTAATATAGCAAGATGTGGAAGTCCAAAAATAACATTTGTGAACTATTTGACACTTTTTACGGGCATATATAAAAGCTTAGAGTTGAGTTAATAACAGAAAAGGCTCTTTTTGCACACCTTGGCAACTCAGCCATCCGTTCATTCCTCCCTGTGGAGTGATTTGACAATTTTATGACTGAAGTATTTTTTTTCTGTTAATCATCAGAGTTACACTACATATCATAGACACACAGGCAACAATCCTCACATTTGGCATCTTTTAAAGCTGTAATACATTTTTCACAGTAAATCAGTTTGTGGTAAGAGCATATTAATGACTGTGCAATTTTCAGTGGTTTTGGCTTTCCTCATTCTGTCATTTAGGTTTTGCATGTGTGTTAGTATGAGTGTGTGGACAAAATGCTGTTTTTATTTACAGTGCATTACTGTTCAAATGTTTGAACTTATTGAATTAATTCAACAAGGAGGCATTAAAATGATCACGTGAAAAGCAACATAATGGTCAAAAGAGTTCTGTTCTAAATAAACCATGTTTGTTTAACTTTCTATTCATTATTAATCCTAAAAATAGATTACAACTGCACAAAAAAAAAAAAAAAAAAAAAAAATTGTAGATCAACTAATTTCATTGATGATTCAAAAAATGGTTAATGAGCAGCAATTCAGCAGAAATCAGACTCACGCAGCATTCAGGTTTACACAGCATTAGATACTGGACAAATGATGCATAAACTTTAAGTTAACAAAAGAATAAATTATAATAATGTTGCTGTTTTATTGTTAATTTATGCAAATAAATTTAGTCTTAATAATAATGATGTTTGCAACTTTTGAGTAATAAATGCAGGAAAAAACTCCCTTTAGCTAACCCAGCCTATCAAGTGAAACTAAACTGAAAACATTTGACTGTCCACATTTATAGCTTAGTGCCTATTTAGTTTTCAACAACTAAAAAAAGAAGGAAAATGCTATAAACAGCAACAGCTAGGATATCATTCAGTATGTGTGAATGTTAGTATGAGTGCATTAAACCAGACTGTTGCCAACCATTGATCCAGTAGTCCTCTGAGATGTCTGTGCGAATGTACTGCTGGCCTGGAGGTGGGCCGAGAGAGCGGGTAAACGTGCTGTCCTTGCCCAGGAAATCAGACGCCGTGCCAGCATACAGATACTGATCTGAAAACATTAAACGAGAGCATCTCAGCATAAACACAGACCTGCGGTCAGTCACGTTTACAGCATCTGACCATCAACCATCACCATTACTTTCCTTTTTCCTCACACGTGCACAATTCCAAACAAGATCTGATGTTCCATAAACAAATGACTGTCTCTGCAGTTTCCACAAAAAAAAAAAAAAAAAAACAACGGGGGTTTCTGGATGATGTTTTTTTTTTTTTTTAATGATCTGATTAACATTTGGTTTTGGGCCTTGACCCCACCTCACCCATCTCTCTATGCGGTTTGGAGTAAATCTCTTTGACACTGGTGTTCTCCTAGAGTTTTCCCCTGTTAATTATGTCTGTCAGTGCAAATAAACAAACACACTGAGCCACACTGTTGAAGGAGGAGTTCACCCAAAAGTTAAATCCTCGTTTGCATTACTTACTTTGGATTGCATTACTTACATTTGGATTGCATTACTTACATTATCAACTAAAAAAGTGGTGCATTTTCTTTACTCAAAGTTAAGTGGTTTTTATGATTGATCGATTGATTGATTGATTGATTGATTGATTGATTTATTGATTGATTGATTGATTGACTACAGTTTTGCAGGCTGTAAAAAATCATCACAAGCACACAAAGCTCTGTGATTACTGTTATTAAGGCTAAATGAAACACCTATTTTTGTTGTAGATATATGTGCAAGACAGCATTCAAAACTGTAAAGAGTTTACATTAATTTGTGAACAACCTACTCTCCCAAAAACAAAACAACCTGCCTTTGTAAACGAACGAAATGAATCAGAATCAGAAAGAGCTTAAAATGGTATATTTTCCCATTATTCTTCCCCTCTTTATAGTGACAGGCATAAAGGTGTGTGCTGAGTCTCTGTTTGTTAATGCTGCCATTTGATATTAAATTAACATTTTCATCATTTCACAGTCAAAAATGAAACAAAAAGAAAATATTAAAATATATGAAACAAACAAACATCTCAAACTATCCTTTGTGGCCTTCCGTTGTGCATTTGCGCTTGTATATCAGATAGACCACAACATGTGCGTCCACATGATTTTATTTTTATTTTAAAATTGGTTTCAACACCAGATGCATTTAAACTTGTCCAGTATTGTCTGGAATGCATCCCAGACTACTTCCTGGAGTGGACTCAGTGATCATATTTATATCTGTCTCAAATGTGTTTTAAAGGGCATATAGTCTTTCGATCAGATAGATATCGGATCAGAAAAAATGCATGAAGGGACCAGATGTAAACAGCCCCAGATTGACTGATTGAAAAAAATAAAAATAAAATAATATACAGTATATAATAAAATTATATATATATATTGTTCTTTTAATGCAGAATTTTGTCATTTAAATCATGGACTAACATGAGGGCGAGTAAATGATGACAGCTTTTTAAACTACTCCTTGAAAACTTTCCTTATCCAGGTCTTTTTATGAAAATTACTTTGCAGAAATACAATTTCTGGTAGGAAGGAAGGATCTGTAATGACTAATAGCTATAATTAATCAAACTTTGCTCAGCTGGAAAAATTCAGGCTTCAATGCAAGCCCCCAAAAACTGAAATACACAAAGAAAAAAAGAGAGGAAAGTTTACAGCTGGTGCTCTTGACAGGGTGTGACATTTCTCTATAGCCCTCCATTGGAAACATGAGGGTTGGTTTAACTTGAAGCCAAAAGCAAATGTCTGACAGACAGAACAGAGGAACCAGATTTTTTCTTGAGAGAAAGCTGTGTAAAGAGTCAATTGCCCTTTACAGCAGGTTTGTGTTAGAGAATAGCTGTTAAATTCGGTCTCACCTGTGAGCACTGAAGCAAAGGGCTGATGCGGATCAAACGGACATTTCATACGGCCAGATTCCACAGTGTTGCTGTGAAGCTGCAGCCAGCTGTCCTGCACAGTGCACAAAACACACAACATAACTTTACATACATACAGAAAAAAATCTCTCTTTTTAGAAAATGAGTCAATAAAGTAGACAAGTAATCCTTTAACTGAATCTTTAATTGATTTGCTTGCCTCTTTGTGACCTTTAATCTCTAAAAAGGCACATGTAGGATGGAAGGCTCCAGTGCCACAGGCGTAAACATGGGTCCGGTTATAGCTGTGCAAAACTCTTATGAAATTTGCACATTCAGTCTGCAGAAAGAGAAGGAGAGGAAATCTTTTAGTAATGTTTAGGTTAGTTTTAAAACATGTATGAATGTCACTGCATTAGACAACAAAATATCAGCAAAATAAGTGCCAAATTTGAATCAAAGACATAGCAGCTCATTTCCAAAGTGACAAAAGCACATAAACCAGGACCAAAATTAATTAATTAAAATCGATTTGTTCTATCTTGTCAGATTGCTCTACCTCCCATTCAAAAAGTAGGTAGCACATTTTGGTGACGCAATATGCTACCCATCAGATTTTGCTACCAGTGTAAATTTTAATGTGGAGTAGTGTGATATGAAGCTGTAATATCGCCCTAACCTACCAACCTCAGAACCATTTAAATACAGTGCTGGTAGAATAATCTCATGGGTAGGATAAAACGTCAGGACACCATTAATAATGGTGTGTACTGAATGTGTGTGTGTGTACTCTACCAACAACACAGATGCAAAACAGGTTATAATGTGCTTTTGAGTGTTAAATAATAGCAAATTACTGTTAACTGCAAACCTTAGGTATTCTCCTCACATAAACTATACATCAGAAAGGGAACCTTATTCATAAATGTGTAAAAAAACACCCTGTTGTTTATTTAACAAAAAACTAAAAAAAGATTACACTGGGCTTAAGTGTTTAAATAATTTTGTTTTAATGTTTTAATAAGGCGGCACGGTGGCTCAGTGGTTAGCACTGTTGCCTTACAACAAGAAGGTCGCTGGTTCGAGTCCTGGCTCGACCAGTTGGTATTTTTGTGGGTTTGCATGTTCTCCCCGTGTTTCCTCCGGTTGCTCCAGTTTCCCTCACAATCCAAAGACATGCACAATTGGGCAAACCAAATTGGCCATAGTGTGTGAATGAGATTGTATGGGTGTTTCCCAGTGATGGGTTGGAGCTGGAAGGGCATCCGCTGTGTAAAACATTTGCTGGATAAGTTCATTCAGCTGTGGTGACCCCTGATTAATAAAGGGACTAAGCTGAACAGAAAATGAATGAATGAATGAATGAATGAATGAATATTTAAAACACTTATGCTGGTTCATTTTGTGTAAATCGTAACACACTTTTTGAAACCCTATTTGATGTACAGAAAGTTTGAAAGAACAGTGATTAATATAAATAAAAAGCTTTCGTAACATTGTTAAATATTTGATATGACATCAGTTAATTTTGTCTCTTAGCGTGAATATATAAACAGGGTTTCTGCAGGTTTTATCAAGTCAAATTTAAGACTTTTTAAAGACCATTTTAAGACCATTATGAATGTAATTTTAGACTTATACAGGCCTAAACACTAACGATTATATGTAATGGCCTGGTTTGCCACAAAAACAAGCAAATGTAATTATTTATTAGTGACATACTTTAATGTGTCAAAACAAGAAAATTGTAGTTGTATAAACTTTTATTTACCAATAATATTTCTCTTTTTATATTACAAGTTTAACATTGCTAAATGTATATTCATTGTGGAGGCAATTAAATTAATAATCAAAAATATATATTTGTTGACTTTTGGTCCAAATTGATTAAGTATAACCTTATTTAACCTAATGCATTTCTCTTATAAAAGTTTCATGCCTATTTATAAATATTATGTCTACTCCCCCTTATTTCAGTAAATAGTTTTTTTGTATGAATGGAAGGCAATGTAAAGGGATAAATTGTTCTGTTATTATCATGAGGAACTGTGTAATTGTTTTTAGTTTTCTTTCCCTGATTTTATTAATATGAATTGTTGGTGATTGGATAAGTGTCGGCTCGATTGGGTAGCTTTATAGGGGAAAATTACATAAGAGCTGTTTAAAATGATTTAAGACACAACACAATATTTCAGTGAATTAAAGACTTTTTAAGGCGTAAGATTTTGTTTTTGAAACTTTAAGGCTTTTCAAAGCACCCTGTATATACTTTTATTAAAAAAATATGTAATAAATCTCAGGAGTAAAAAAAAAACTGTAAGGCTGAAGTTAAACATGTTACTACTCTCTTTTACCAGACAGCTTTGAGATACAGAGGAAAGTCTGTGTATTAAAATGTTCATTCAACAGACATATATTCTGACTGATACTTACAAGAGGGTTTTTACCAGCCAGTATACACATATCCACCCTGTCTCTCGGAGCCGGCCAGCTCAACTGCAAACAAGAAACACACAAAAGCAAGACAAGCCAATGAAAAGCAGGAGCAAACGAAAAAATCTTACAACTTTATATATAGTCAGCAAAAGTGTTTACAATCGTCTCTCCTGACATTGTAACAGAAAAGTAAATCAACCAAGTAGTGTAAACCATACCAAAACTTCGATTTAGACTGAGATCATGCCGTGACTCAGAAGCAGGAATTTAAACAGAGTGTAATCCATTGTGTATTTAAGAGATGAAAAGCTGTACACGTGAAATACTGTACACACATGAGAGGGAGGACGATGTTCAGATAAAGAGTGATGAAGGGGCTGCTGGTCCTGTCTCTGCGAACATGTGTTATAAAAGGCTTAAGCGCTTAGCATACGCAGGGCTGACCTTTGACCTTGACCTCCAAGAGCCGTCTCTACATGTAATATGAAATCCACGATTACACACGCTCGTGAGACGACTTTACATGACGCCGCTTTTGAAGATTGTCGTACCTACCGCAAACTGAAAACAGTTCAGTGTGTCCCTTCCACCATACAAACGGGACAAAAGAGCCATAAACAGACGAGTTAAAAACGCACACACACACTTGCATGTCTTATGTAAACTTGTATTTTGTGTGTGTATGCAGTTGAAGTCAGAATTATTAGCCCTCCTGTATACTTTTGCTCCAATTTCTGTTTAACAGAGAGAAGATATTTTCAACACATTACTAAACATGATGTTTTTATAACTCATTTCTAATAACATTTATTTTTTCTGTGCCATGATGACTGTAAATAATAGTTTACTATACAGGCTTTTTAATCTCATAAAATTTATGGTTTAATACTTGCTAACTTGTTTTGAACTTGATATACTTGACTGAAATGACTGAAATGAATTTATTATTTCAATAAATTTGTCTTAAAATACCTCCTTTTTATGTAACTTCTTGTTTAAACATATTAGTTTTGGCTTCATGTTCAAATCAATTTGTGTTCAGGTACTAGAATGTATAGCTACTCAAATGGTTTGAGGAAACCGATTGCGGTAAACCAATTAAGTTGACCAACTTTATTCATTTGAGTTCAGTCAACTTAAACCATTTTCTGCAATCGGTTTCCTCAAACTGTTTGAGTAGCTATACAGTTGTTTGACTTAAATCGTTAAAGTAACTGAACTCAAACATTTTAAGTTCAGTTATCATTTCTGTATAAGTAACTAATACTCTAATGTTTGACGATATGAACTCAAATAATTTATGCATACTCAAATCGTGCATACGATTCAATATATATTTTACAGTACTCAAAGTATTTGGTTTCAAAACTTAAATGGTTTGCCGCAATCGGTTTCCTTAAACGGTTTGAGTTAGCTTAACTTATCAAGTTTTACAGTGTAGATATTTTTTAAGATACTAGTATTCTATGGAGTCAATCTAGGGCCATATATACTCGCAAAAAAAAAGAAAGTTTTGCAAACAAAAAGTAAAATATTGTGCAAAGGTGAATAAATAAATGCAAATCTCCAAAAGAAAAAAAAAAGTTTTGCTAGCAAAAATAAAGAAAAGGAACTGCAAAGGGAAAATTAAGTTTTGAGAAATAAAAATGAAATTTGCAAACATAAAAAGAACTGCAAATCAATATCAAGCAGTGCAAAAAACAAACAAAAAGCATATATTTAACCATGAGTTTGCAATGCTGTTTTTACATTGCACTTCACTTTTCTGCACGTTTCATTTTCTGGCCCTGATTTGACAAGGGGGCAGAGTCAAGGGAACTTGGGCGTTTACAGCAGGCCATGAAGCGCGAAGTGGAAAAACAGCATCACAAATGCACGGTTGACTAAAAGCAAATCAAAATGAGCATTGCAATTGACTAAATGGCTTTTGTAAAGACAATATAAATATATAGTTTTGTTTTGCACGGCTTGATTTTTATTTGCAGCTATTTTTTTGTTTGCAAATTTCATTTTTATTTCTCAAAGCTTAATTTTCCCTTTTGCAGTTTCGCTTAGCGATTTTTAAAGATTTGCATTTATTTATTTATTTTTGCTCAATACTTTATTTTTTGTTTGCAAAACTTTCTTTTATATTCAACAAAAAATTAAATGTGAAAATATCAGTGAAATATTGTTTCATCAATGTTTACTGTAACCTATTTATATAAACAACATATTTATTCTGAATCTGACATTTAACTTACTAAAATAGATAATTATTCTGATAGATGAAATGATAGATCATATAGCCTTTTTATTTAAAAGACTAGGAGGTGTTGACAAATCGGTAAAGGATGGTAGAAAAGTATAATTATATAATCAAATAATTCGTTTTTTTTAATTGAACAACATTTTTGTGCACGTGGACTTTCAATTTTATGAAAAAACGCATAATAGAACAAAATAAAATTGAAGAAGTTGCTTCCTGGAAATTTGAATGCAGTATAGCACTTGTATTGCTCTGATGCTTGCTTAAAAAAAAAAAAAAAAAAACATTTTTGCTGTCACAATCAAGTACAATCCAAAAAATATGAGAATATACAAGTTACTAAATTGTTAAAGCATTTCTCTAATCATAATTTTAAGCTTTTATTAGATTATAAGTATTGGCTATTTTTTAAATGCATCAAGTTAAATAATGTTGTATAAGTAAATACATATTAATATCTATACATATTACAGTTTAATTCAAGAATATTTCATAAATATTTTCTTTTATTTTTGCATGTCTTTGAATGTCTTTCCATGATGGAAGAGTTGTTTTTTGGGGGGTTGTTTTGTGTGAAGGTGATGATGATGTGGTGTTGTCATGGGACCACTGTGATTGACAGGTGTGATAGTGAAGGGTCAGGTCAGTAACTCTGAGGTGAGACTGAGGGAATATCATTCAAATCAGTTGGATTGGATTGAAAGTATTACGCGAACGAAAAGGCAGATTCTTAGGGCAGATTACCAAACAGAAACACACTCAAACACCACAAATGTATTCACAGGCTAAACAAATCCAGAGGCTCTCAAACCACACTATCGGACATTTTTGTGAGATTAAAAAGCTATAAACAGTTTTGATTTGCACTTCAACCCAGATTAAGATGTCCAAGTGCAGGAGTACTACCAGCTGACAAGTCAAGTGGTTTAATAGTGAAAAAGAGATAATAAATTTCCTCCCACAATAAACATGCACCTGTTTGGCAAAAGACAGACACATATTTCAACATAAAATCAAGAGTCAAGAACAAAGAAACCAGAGAAGAACCTTTTAGAAACATCCTGATTGTACCCATATTATTTCATTAAACATGTAGGATCTACATTATAGGATCATTATCTATCTATCTATCTATCTATCTATCTATCTATCTATCTATCTATCTATATATCTATCTATCTATCTATCTATCTATCTATCTATCTATCTATCTATCTATCTATCTATCTATCTATCTATCTATCTATCCATCATATTGTATATCTATCTATCTATCTATCCATCCATCCATCCATCCATCCATCCATCCATCTATCTGTCTATCTATCTATCATATTGTATATCCATCCATCCATCCATCCATCCATCCATCCATCCACCCATCTATCTATCTATCTATCTATCTATCTATCTATCTATCTATCTATCTATCTATCTATCTATCTATCTATCTATCTATCTATCTATCTATCTATCTATCTATCTATCTATCTATCTATCTATCTATCTATCTATCTATCTATCCATCCGTCCGTCCATCCATCCGTCCGTCCGTCCGTCCGTCTATCTATCTATCTACAGTATCTATCTATCTATCTATCTATCTATCTATCTATCTATCTATCTATCTATCTATCTATCTATCTATCTATCTATCTATCTATCTATCTATCTATCTATCTATCTATCTATCTATCTATCATACTATCTATCTATCTATCCATCATATTGTATATATATCATATTGTATATCTATCTATCATACTATCTATCTATCTATCCATCATATTGTATATATATCATATTGTATATCTATCTATCCATCCATCCATCCATCCATCCATCTGTCTATCTATCTATCATATTGTATATCCATCCATCTATCTATCTATCTATCTATCTATCTATCTATCTATCTATCTATCTATCTATCTATCTATCTATCTATCTATCTATCTATCTATCTATCTATCTATCTATCTATCTATCTATCTATCTATCTATCTTATTGTATATCTATCTATCCATCCATCCATCCATCCATCCATCCATCCATCCATCCATCCATCCATCCATCCATCCATCCATCCATCTATCTATCTATCTATCTATCTATCTATCTATCTATCTATCATATTGTATATCTATCTATCTATCCATCCATCCGTCCATCCATCCGTCCGTCCGTCCGTCTATCTATCTATCTACAGTATCTATCTATCTATCTATCTATCTATCTATCTATCTATCTATCTATCTATCTATCTATCTATCTATCTATCTATCTATCTATTTATCTATCTATCTATCTATCCATCATATTGTATATATATCATATTGTATATCAGAATCAGAATCAGAATCAGAATCGGTTTTTATATCTATCTATCGGTATATCTATCTATCCATCCATCCATCCATCCATCCATCCATCCATCCATCTGTCTATCTATCTATCTATCTATCTATCTATCTATCTATCTATCTATCTATCTATCATATTGTATATCCATCCATCCATCCATCCATCTATCTATCTATCTATCTATCTATCTATCTATCTATCTATCTATCTATCTATCTATCTATCTATCTATCTATCTATCTATCTATCTATCTATCTATCTATCTATCTATCTATCTATCTATCATATTGTATATCTATCTATCCATCCATCCATCCATCCATCCATCCATCCATCTATCATATTGTATATCTATCCATCCATCCATCCATCCATCCATCCATCCATCCATCCATCCATCCATCCATCTATCTATCTATCTATCTATCTATCTATCTATCTATCTATCTATCTATCTATCTATCTATCTATCTATCTATCTATCTATCATATTGTATATCTATCTATCCATCCATCCATCCATCCATCTATCATATTGTATATCTATCCATCCATCCATCCATCCATCCATCCATCCATCCATCCATCCATCCATCTATCTATCTATCATATTGTATATCTATCCATCCATCCATCCATCCATCCATCCATCCATCCATCCATCCATCCATCCATCCATCCATCCATCCATCCATCCATCCATCTATCTATCTATCTATCTATCTATCTATCTATCTATCTATCTATCTATCTATCTATCTATCTATCTATCTATCATATTGTATATCTATCTATCTATCTATCCATCCATCCATCCATCCATCCATCCATCCATCCATCCATCCATCCATCCATCCATCCATCCATCCATCCATCCATCCATCCATCCATCCATCCATCCATCCATCCATCCATCCATCCATCCATCTATCTATCTATCTATCTATCTATCTATCTATCTATCTATCTATCTATCTTGTTTCAAACTGTTTGAAATCAATGACAAGAGTCAACGTAAGTTTCAATCAAGAGACAGGAGAACATGCTTCACCTAAAAAAATGATTAGAAAAAAAGTCCATTATTCTCTATTGAAAACACCATCCAAGGGTGCTTTTGCAAGATGAAACAAACAGTCTAAAATTGAGTAAATGCTTTTCTAAATAATTTTATGGAAAAAAAAAGCTAGGTTTTGCCTCAGACCACACATAGTGTTAAGTCATTACGTGCCTTCTCACAGAGACCAGATTCTGCCTGTCTGCAGGTGTGAGCCTTTTAGGGTGTGTGCGTGTGTTTACCTTTTTGGGGTGTTTATTGATGTTGTCTGGGTCAAGTAGGTAGATGTGGTCTTTGGCTCCCAGCAGTAATCGGCTTCTCTCCTCATCCAATAAGACTGTCTGAAACTGCTGCCCTTCACTGGAACCCACAAATGGTACCACACTTCGGGAATGGATCAGCTCTGGAGAAGACGAATGAGAATCACACAAAATAATCATTCTTATTTTTCTGTCAGTTTTCATCACCAATCATTTTTTACACATCGTTAGAATGTGAGTAAATAATTTAAATAAACTTTTGAAATAGCAAAACTATGAAATTTTTTTTTTTTATTCTTGAATAGACACAAAGACATAAGTGTATGTCCAAATGCCAATTACCACAGTCTTTTACAGTATGTATTAGGAGAACATATTTGGGCTGATATCAGATGTGTAATGATATTATACATGAGGACAGAAACTACTTAATGCAAGTTTGTCAAAAAATATTCATATTTCCCCTAAAATTCACCCTTAATTTACAAAACTTAAAACAAAATTATCCTTATCTTGCAATTGCTTTCTCTAAATAAAAAAGTAAACTTATAATGGTATGGACTGAATTAACTGGTTTTAATCAAGACAAGAATAATATGTAACATCACTTAACCAAACCTATTGTATACAAACAGGTTGAAGCCAAGAAACAAGAAAATAACTTAGATCAGGTACCATTTTAAAGGTTAAGAAAAGGTCATCATTATTAGAAGCAAACCAAATAATGTCTTATACAGATCAGATTACACTCCAAAACCAATAGTATCTGGATCCAGCCTTTATGATGCAAGCTGAGATTGCATCTCTCTGAGATGCAATGTCAGACACAATGCACTCAATGGAGCTAGTGATGTCACTGTGACGGGTAGGGGTTAGGTGTGGCGTTAGGTGAGCCCAATCAAAAGCATTGCATGCAGATCAGATTGCATCTGCACCGAGTCTGCAGCCAGAGCCCTATCTCAAAAACTGCAGTGAGAGGAGATTTCAATCTGAATTTGAACACTTTACAATATGGTTCCATTGGTTACTGTTAGTTAATGTATTAACTAACATGAGCACACAATGAACAATACATTTAATGCAATATTTATTCATCTGTGTTAACCTTAGTTTTAGGTAAAAAAAAGATGTTAGTTGTCAATAAAGTTCTTGTTAACTTACAATGCATTAACTAATGTTAACAAACACAACTTGGATTTGATATTACATTAGTAAATGTTGAAAAATGATTAATACATGCTGTACAATTAATGGAAACTTACAGTAAAGTTGCACCCAATATTCATTCAGTTCTTAATATTGGAGTCAGACTATACAGTATATATTTGTTTGACATAGGGTGTTGTGCTGATTTATTAACATAAATAGGCATTAGGGTGCACAGAACGGATAGTGTTTTATAGTCTACAACAACCAACACCACATCTGGAATGCTTCACAATTTCCTAAGAGAAAGACCAGCACATTATTATTATTATTATTTTACATTCAGCCCTCCATGACAGGCTCTGTAACCTCATGACATCTGTACACAGCTCTTCTATACACAGCTGTCAAATATGGCATAACGAATGACAGATGAACTGGTACTAGTGTTACTAGGTGGAATTATGCCACATACAGGAATGATCGTGAAGCAACAGCAACAATAATCCTTCCTGTCCTATTAATGATGTTCCTTAGTATTATTTTTATACTCATTTTGTTAAACTTCCTTGATGACATCACACACATTGTTTAAGATTCCAAGCGATGATTTGTCAGGAAGAAACATGTACTGTGGTATGACATGCTTTTTTTTGTCCACAATACAACTAAATAATCAGAGACATTGACAAAAATACTGTGTGTTCTGAACCTGAACTATAAACTATAGCTCTGTTGATTTATTGTGATGTTTTTTGCTGAAATCTCAGAGTTCTTAAAAGGACAGTTCACCCAAAAATTTACTTCTGTCATCATTTACTTACTTGTTCAAAATTTATATGAGTTTATTTCATCAGTTGGACACAAAATAAGTAATTTTAGAGAATTTTAAAAGGCAAACAACAGTTGATAGCCATTGGCTTCTACATTACAATATTTGTTCCCCTATGCTACAAAGTCAATTGTTACCATTAACTGTTTGGCTGCTGTTACAGTCTGTTGGAGTTTGGATTTTTGTTGCTTTCTCCTTCTCTGTCACTCTCTCTCCTTGTTCTTTATCATTCGTTCTTTGTCTCGCCCTATCACCTTGTGTTCTACTTTTCTTTGCCTTTACAGGTATCTGCTGATTGGAGTCTGTCACTCTTCATTCAGGCTTTGTTCCTCAGACTTTAAATTTGACTGGCACACCTTGTTTGTTCAGTGCTGTGTGTGTGGGTTTGTTGTGCTGTGTACGCTCATTTCTGTTTCTGTATTATGATTTGTTCCGTGTCTCTGAACTAATCCAAACAATTGTAAATTCAATTTGGTTTAAGAGTTTATCATTCCGTTTTGGGGAAAAATATACATTACATTACAAAATACATTTCGGCCATTGTTACTTGAATTGTTCGAAAACACTAGGTAGGTGGGTGAGTGCTGTTTTTTGTAGTTTTGTTCATTATTTTAGGGAGTGTACATCATTGGCCTTGCATACGTTGATTTCAGTTGATTTGAAGATTTCAGTTTCTTTTTCACATTTTTGATTTTCATTTGTAAGTTTAGAGGGGATCTTGTGTTCTAGTTTATGTGGCTGTTGGTTGTTGGCTATTTAGTTCTTTGCTTTGGCACCACTCTAATGGTTTTTCCCCTCTGTAACTTTTGGTTTGATTACATTTCCATGATTGCATCTATTTATTTTCAAGTGCGCTGTACAAAGCTCATACATGCCTCTCTTTTGCTGGCTTTATTATTTTACCTTATAGAGGAATAAACGAATTAAGTGTTAAGATTGTCTGTCCTTGTTTATTTCCAGCCATTTTCTTTAGTAATAATATAATATTCTAAATGTTATGTTTTCTCTCCCTAGACAATGTATTGAATCATAACAGCTACCAACTATCTACAAAATAGCGTGAGTGTGAGTAAATGGTGACTATACATTTTTATTTTAGGCTGTACTATTCCTTTCAATTAAAAATGACATGTACATCAGAATATATATACTTTTTTGTGACCAAGTTTTTATTGTTTTCAGAGACAAACTAAAATTACATATAAATGTTCAAAGAGAAAAGTGCAACAGACACATTATTGTTAACTTGATTCAGGAGGAAAAAGGGAAGGGGAAAAAATAATAATAAGATAAAAAAAGGCTATATTAATATACAATCATTCCTTTATTTAGCAAATTGCCAAGCATGAAAATATTCTTATATCTGTGAGTTTTTATCAATTTCAATGGTGTGAGTCTGAGAAAGCAGAATGTGCATCTTCTGTTGCTATTATAAATGTACACAATTAGACCCATTACCGTTTCAAATGATGTCTTACTCTATATCAGGGGTTCCCAAACTTGTCAGCCCGCGACCTTCAAAATAACAATGCCAGTTACTCTCGACCCACAATATCCTCTGAGGTGGTTATAAATATATAAACCTTGCATGCACCAGTGCACACACACTAATAGGCCCAAGTCTATTCTTCATATGATTTTGGAAAACGTCACTCTCAGACCTTCCTCCAAATTCAGTCATGGCCTCTATTTTTAATGTATGTGAGTGAAGTAAATGTGCCAGAAAGTTTACCCTGGTGCCATAAAATCAATCTGCTGCATATGACTTTAATATAATGTAATCATCCTGGCGGTCGCAATCCAATGAAAAAAAACTATGAAAGGCTGATGGCTTTTTATTAGCAATTTTTTAAATCTCTTGTAGTCTATAGGTTATGGATAAAATGTGGTAATTCTAATGATTTAACAAAATGAATTGGATTTTTGGAAATCACGAAGTGGCCTCCCATTCAATGTATGGCAATCAGGCTGTCGGGTCTCAACCCCCACTTTGGGAACCACTGCTCTACAGTATATGACCAAAAATTGTATTTCAATGCCGAGTTCAAGACTGCACGATTCTCAAAGTAGTCATATCACAGATGTTTTCACACTGCATGACTATCTGGGCTAGCATTTCGTTGCTGCTTTGTTTACACTAGAGATGAATCTGTGACAGGGGGTTTCACATTGCATGACTTTGCAATAGGAACAATAACCAACAACACTGTCTCGGTCCGCAAACGTGTCAAGTGACATGTAAACAACGCAAGGTCACATATCTTTTGTTATTAACTTCATAATGAGAAAGAAGCCTTTAGTGAGGTAGAAAATGTACTTATTTTGCTCACTTGCCTTTTGAAGAGAAATAGCAATTTCTCCTCTACTTTTTTTTTTCGACCCGGTTGTGGTATTGCTCAGATGACAGGTCAAACAGACACGGGTGCCCCTGCCAAATTTCCACTATTTTTTCCTCCATTTCCTGGGTCCAAATAAACTGAAAATAAGCGCTTTTAACTTCTCCCCAACATCCTGCTGGCCTGCAGATACCCATACTAGTGGATGCTGCTCTCTCATTGGCTGTAGGTGATCACCAATGTTATTTTCAATCAGAACACATATCACACGGCATGATTTGAATCGCCAACAGCTCCAATTATTTAGCATGCCAAATATCTGATGGGTGTCAGCGACTCACCGGTGATTCTCTCAGATCGAGTCTTTGATAGTTCACACTGTGTGACTGTTACTCACGTGAACGAGCACCAATTTGCCTGTGATTTCAGGCATTTGTCGGCGATTTCTCATTTGTCTGCAAGTCAAAATCAGGGCTAAAATCATGCAGTCTGAACTCGGCATAAGTCTTTCAGTGCTTTCACCAACCCAAGAGAGGAAATTTCAAAGCAATATAAATGGCTTGTATGTGCGTTTATGTGAAAATGAGTTTATGCATAACTGTGAAGTGTAACAATAAATCAGAAAGTTTATCATCTCTCCCCTATGGCCCTCTGCCTATAATCTCTCACACGCCTAACACACTGAGAGGCACCATTATCTCTATATTCGCTATGATATACTGTAATCATAACCTCGGGGCTATCTGTCATCTGTGTGTTCAGATTCCACCCTGATAAGGTTTCACGCTTCTCCTTAACATCCTAAAACCTCCCTCATCTAGCCCTCATTTCACCTGCCATGAGCCTCAGCTGGATATAATTGCTCCACCTATCACTTCTCACACGTCAGTGAAACGACAGATTAGCTGGATGGTTCGTTTGCAGGACGTTTCATATTTCACCTCTGGATCTCTCCGAGGGAGCAATGACACATTCTGTTATTCTTGTGGATAAATGCTGGTTTGCCGCTTAGACAGCTGAGATGCGGTTAAGATTGGCGTGTGCGCATAGATTGAAGGTAAGCCAAAAGCTGTCTTGATAACCCAAATACGCAGAATCGTTCCAGGCTATCAACACCAACATAAAATCTGCAAAGGTGACGTTGTCAATCCTTGTTCGTATTCTCTTCGGTGTGTAATAACCAAACTCTCTAGATACATAATTCTTGAGATATTTTTGAAACACGTCATGATGCTCGACTCAAGCACACGGTCTTTGTAGACTTGGACACAATCCTAACATTTCTCCACCCTATGTTCTGCTCTCCATACTCACAAACATATCCATCTGCCAGCAGCCTTAAAGCAAGAAAATCTGGCAGTGTATGCCATGGTAAGCAGGTCTGCAGATTCGTTTGTGTTTTCCAAATCTCTTTTTTGTTCAGTTCTGAATTTCACATAGCCACACATTTCTTTGGCATTTTGTCATCTCCATCTTTTTAGGTACCTCTGAGTATCTGCCCACATACAAATCTGATATATGACAATATATGCAAATTACATATATTACATACAAGTTCATATTTGGATTTCACATATAAGCAACATACAGTGCTGTGCAAAAGTCAATAAGATTTTAGTCTAATTATTTATATTTATTTATTATATAGTATAATAAGGGTGGCGCGGTGGTGAAGTGGGTAGCACTGTCGCCTCACAGCAAGAAGATTGCTGGTTTGAGCCATGGCTGGGTCACATTGCGTTTCTGTGTGTAGTTTGCATGTTCTTCCCGTGTTCGCGTGGGTTTTCTCCGGGTGCTCTGGTCCAAAGACATGCGCTAGAGGTGAATTGGGTAAGCTAAACTGTCCATAGCGTATGTGTGTGAATGAGAGTGCATGGGTGTTTCCTAATGATGGGTTGCAGCTGGAAGGGCATTCGGTGCGTAAAACATATGCTAGATAAGTTGGCAGTTCACTCAACTGTAGTGACTGTCACCTTACAGCAAGAAGGTCGCTGGTTCGAATCCCGGCTGGATCAGTTGATATTTCTGTGTGGAGCTCACGGGTTTCCCTCACAGTCCAAAGACATGCGGTATAGGTGAATTGGGTGAGCTAAGTTGTTAGTAGGGTAGGGTATGTGTGTGAATGAGTATGTTTCCTAATGAAAGGTTGCAGCTGGAAGGGCATCCGCTGCATAAAACAAATGATGGATAAGTTGGTGGTTCATTCCACTGTGGCGACCCCTGATTAATAAAGGGACTAATCTGAAAAGAAAATGAATGAATGAATGTTGCGGATATGACATTTTATATGGGCAAAATTCAATTATGAACTTGAATGCAATTTGCATAGATTGCCATATATCAGGTTTGTATCTGAGTGCACATTATTGTTGAATCATGTGTTAGGGTTGAAAGTATAGAAACTCAATAAGGTGAATAAATATTAGGACTTAAGTATGTGTTTTTTTAGGGTTCAGGGTCGAGGACAGGTCATTTCTGATCATTATTTGTAAGACAAAAAAAAAATCCTCTTCAAAATAATACCTCTTTCATTCTAATGCCTCACTAGATGACACTAATCTACTCTGCAAACAGTATTAGGACAGAGGCCTGCTGAAAGATCCCTGCTTAGCAAAGAAGAGCTCTAGAGATTTATCTGGACCCCTCAGGGGAATAAACCCTTCACACTAGTGGTCTATCCATTACTGCTTGACAATTAGTTAAACTTTGCAGTGACAAGTCTCTACATTACAAAGATTATCAAGTAATATCAGAGACAGTACAAGGAGGAGGCAATAAAAAAAAAGAATGAGGGAAAATGTAACAGTCAATACGGCAGCTTTAAAGCAATAAAGACAAAACATAATCTTACAATTTATTCATCCTTAAGTCCTTCCAATATTATATGATTTATTACATATGAAAGTTGATTTACTGCATACAATAGAAGTGAATGGGGACCAATGTTGTCCAACAGAAAGGACAAAATAGTTTATTGCAAGTAGTTTTAAACAACTCATGCAAATTAAAAATAAATAATCACCAGATATTTGTTTTACATCTTAATTTTTTCACCTTCACATAAATAGAAGACAGAAATGTATACAGGATTATTGGAAATAAGTAAGGCTTCATTTTTTTACAAAGGTCAATATGTCTACAAAGTATTTAAAATGATGAGAAATACAAATACTTTATGTATGCATTTATTTGTGTGCTTGTTTGTCTTATGTTCAATCTGCCTTTTTAAAAACATGTTAACATATAGGCTTGGTTATATGTTTTACATTTCTATTTTATTTGCATTTTTAAATATACAGCTCTGGGGCTGCACAATATAATCGCAAAATTATCATTATTGCAATAAGAGTATATGCACATACATATCGCAGACATGTGATAAATGACATTTATTTCATGCACTGAATATTTATCTAAATTTGACCAATCAGTTGGGACCTTACTATCTTTAGCCCCACCTCCCCAGTAGCTGCTTCTCTGCTATTGGCTGGAGCGGCCCAAAGGTGAACCCAGAGCTAAAAAATAAATACCTATGGTGGGAGTCGAGATGGATAAGATGGATATGGTATTGTATATGATATGTATTATATTATTATTATTATTATTATTATTATTATTATTATTATTATTATTATTATTATATATTGATATGGTATGGTATGTACGTAGTGTATGAGTGTGAGTGAGTGTGTATGGATGTTTCCCAGAGATGGGTTGCGGCTGAAAGGGCATTCACTGCGTAAAACATGTGCTGGGTAAGTTGGCGGTTCATTTCACTGTGGCGACCCTGGATTAAAAAAAAGGGACTAAGCTGAAAAGAAAATGAATAAATGAATGAATGAATGAATTAATGAATTAATGAATGAATGAATAATTCAAACTTTGAAATATGGATTGGAAATGTATGGTAGCAAATGTCTCCAAAAAGAACAAACAGAAAATGGGCAAGTATGTAAATCAATCAATAAATGTAAATGCATACTTGAGTTTGGAGTTGAAAATTCTACATTATAATTTCATTTTATATTCTGTTTCATTCACAGTACAAACTTTACTTCCAGGACCAGAAAGGCAACAGAGTGGACTAACTCCAATAACAACTTCTCAGTCCAGTTTTATAAGCTAACAGTGTAATGGCACACTTCTGCGGTTTGCTGATCGCGGTGACTTAATAATTATTCCTAAAAGCAACACAGACTCCCAGTGGAAACATAAAGAAAGCATTGTCCGTTCAGATCAATCTTTACATTGTGCTGTACAGTTCAGCCTTCACATTGCAAACCATTACAGCACTGCAGGTACATCATTCGTCTTCAGGCAACAGCCAAGCATAAAGGCTGATGAGTGAAATACAAACCTATGAAGTAATGCACAATTAGAGGCCATGACAAATTAAGGCTGTTGACCCGAAACCAAGCTACACATATAAAAACTAATGTCACAGAGACTTTGTTTTAAGATTTCTCAGATGGTAACGAATTACACTCTTAGGTGTAATCAATATCCTGCCTGTGGTTTGGAAGAGAGCCAAACTAATGGAAACCAGTGTAACTCTGTGTACAGTACATTAGAAAGACGCACGGCTGTATTTATAACCTGGTTGTTTTACATCTGTTTAGAAAGACACAGCTAACTGGGAGCTTGCTATAAATTCGTTGTATAGCATACTTTGAGTTCCTATTGCAAAACAAAGATTTGTGTTTGCAGAACGCTATGTCATGCATGTCTTTACCATCGTGCATGTACGCATGTATGTCAAACTCAAGAAAAAAACACACTCATAAAACCATCAACTCAGGATCTTTAAGTTGAGGGAGTCTGTGTTAATAGAAATATTTACACAACTTTAAGACAATATTTTGATGTGTTTCACTGGACATTGTCATCTCGGAGTGATGTTTCGACAGACAGGATATTGTTTAGATGACTCCAGAGGACATTATGGGATGTATCTAACGCAGATCAGATGTTCCCCTGTTTTAAGAGAAAAAAAAGGAACCCTGAGGTGTGCACCAGTCCTGCATTCTTCTGGATAATGACACACTCTGTTTTTAAAGAGTGCACCGATGCAGAAACGCCGTCAATGTTTTTATGAGAGCATCTGCTCAGATGATGGATTGTGAAAGACTGTACTTCTGTATCCTCTCCAAACGCACCAAACATGGAGTGGAAGAGAGATCTGGAAGATCAAACTGACCTGCTCGCTGTAGCTGAAAGGACTGGATAATCTTATAATCTCCATCTCACAAAAAAAGTGCAATAGTATTTGTTTATCTCCAGGTAAAATATCTATATCTTAATTCTAGTTATACAACAATATCTAAATTAATAAAAAATACTGAATCATCAATGTGTCAAAAAGTTTTAAGAAACAACATAATAAATAAAGTTCCCATTTCCATTAATATAATTGCTATTTTTTAATTAGAGAAAAAATATTTTCAATAAGGCCAGGGAATTTGTATGTATTTTATTTTGGCATCCAGTATATTTTAGCAAATAACAGTTTATATTCCTGGGAAAATTATAATTTTTGCAGTGTAAACCAAATCTATATTTGTACTTTAAATTGTACACTAAAGGCAAAAAGTGATGTAAAAAATTGATTATCTTCATAATAGTTGTTCTTGATAGACCTACAATTTTAACTACGCAATAAAAATATGAGAATCATGCTATATACAGAAGATTAAAAAAACTGTCAAGTACACCCTGATTAAAATACAAAATTATAACTTATAATACACACAATAACATTTTTAAAATAACTTTCTCTGTCCAATTTTATATACACAAGAAGAAAGAAAGAAAGAAAGAAAGAAGGAAAGAAAGAAGGAAAGAAAGAAAGAAAGAAAGAAAGAAAGAAAGAAAGAAAGAAAGAAAGAAAGAAAGAAAGAAAGAAAGAAAGAAAGAAAGAAAGAAAGAAGGAAAGAAAGAAGGAAAGAAAGAAAGAAAGAAAGAAAGAAAGAAAGAAAGAAAGAAAGAAAGAAAGAAAGAAAGAAAGAAAGAAAGAAAGAAAGAACGAAAAAGAAATAAAAGAATAGGGAAATATACTTGTTGAAGTCAGAATTATCAGCCCTCTTTTGATTTTTTTTTTTTCTCTTTTAAATATTTCCCAGATGTTTAACAGAGCAAGGAAATTTTCACAGTATTTCCGACAATATTTTTTCTTCTGGAAAAAAAAGCTTGTTTTATTTCGGTTAGTTTTTAATTTTTAATAAGTTTTTAATATATTTCCATTTTAAGGTCAAAATTATTAGCGCTCTTAGGGGCCGATCTCACAAAACGTACTTTACTAACGTACTTACGTACTTTTTGCCATTGCACGATGTGCGTTTGCAGTTGAAAAAAGTCAACTTTGAGCATAAAAAGCGATTTACGTCAGTCTCGTTGTTTTCATTCTCCAATCAAATGAAAGCAGTGAGTGTTTGTGTTGTCAAGACGACTATGGAGAATCTTAAAAATGAAGGAGAGACTAGCGGTCGCTGTTTTAAGTTATCGAGAGCTGGATTATGTTCCAAATCTTGAATATCACAATATTATTAAATATTACAGTTACAGTTATACCAATATCAATAACCAATAACACTCGCGCACAATACACAGCTGATTCAGTTGTTGCCTATTGACATAAAAAAGTGCACCGCACGTTGATCCGAACGTAAAATCATGTTCTGTGTGATCAGCCCCTTATATCAAGCTCTATATATTTTTTGATTGTCTACAGAACAAACCATCGTTATACAATAACTTGCCTAATTACTCTATTCTGCCTAGATAATTGAATTAGCCTTAAGCCTATAAACTGCACTTTAAACTGAATACTAGTGTCTTGAAAAGTATCTATTAAAATAGTATGTACTGTCATCATGGCAAAAAAATCTTCTCTCCATTAAACATCAAATGGGGGGTGGGGACAGGTGGGCTAATAATTTAGGCAGGCTAGTAATTATGACTTCAGCTGTATATATAAATAAAATACAACACATTGTGCCCTGATGTTTTTCATTCAGAAAATATCTTTAAATAGTCACAAAACACATCTTGTATTGATTTCTTATTGAAAATCTCCTAAAAAGTTCTGTCAATGTACAAATCAGGCATCTGTCTGTTCTCTGCTCTTGGTCATGTCACATTCTCAACAGCGCAGCTTCTAAAATATGGCAAACCTACGCACAGCATGCAGGATTTTATGCTAGAGAAACTGAAAATAAACAGACGGCTCACCACAGTCACTCATATTTTTAGTGGCGCGAGTTTCCTGATATGGATGAAGGTCTGTTTCAGTAGTGCTAACCTGCTGTGGGTCAGTTTTTAGGGAGCTATAACTTCCCTCGGTGGCATAAAACAATCACTCCATTATCAAAACGAGACAGGGATTGAATGTAAAAGTGAAACAGTAAAGAAACAAATGGAGACTTTTATCACTTTTTGTCGATTAGAAAGAACATTAAGGAGATATTTTATCACTGGACGGCACTATCAAAAACGTGTGCTTGAATCCATCAATGGTGCTACTGATGTTATAAAGCTCAGTGCAGATTTATCACATCTACAAGAGTGGACAAAGTATGCATGACTTTTAACAATGCACGAGTCAATGCACTTAAATGCTGTTACTTTTAACAGTTGTTGCTTTTACGCCTCACTCACTTTATGGCATCACGCGTTTATCTTGCCTGTGTGTTTGAGCGTGTGGCACTACTTCAGTGTTGACTCCAGTGATAAGCTAAAATGTGCTGTGCTCAAGGGATCACTGTTGAGATCAGAGCGTTAACGCCTTATTGACTTATCAAACCTTTGAAGCAGCAGCTGCAGTAGAGCGATCAAACACAGCCACAGGTAGAGGGAGGGAACACGCTCACAGCATGCAACAGTGGTTAGCAAATACCACAAGAGAAGCGGCCAGTTACAGTGTGGTACTGGGTAAAATCCCAGACCATAATAGGCATGGCATTCTTTAACCTCTCATTATGTCTTAGAACTTATGACGCAGCAAAACCTACAGTCCTGTACTCAAACAAATAAATGCAGGTGTTCAATGCATTCATATGTGAGTGGTGCTATTACAACCCCAAATCAGAAAAGGTTGGGATAGTATGGAAAACGCAAATAAAAAAGTAAAGTAGTGATTTCGAAATTGACTTTGACTTGTATTTGTTTGCAGACAACACAACAAATGTTATTTAATGTACTCTTCATTATTTTTATTGTTTTTTTTTTTTTAAATAAACAAGTATTCTCGTTTTCCCAGCACTGGGTAGCAGCTTGAAAGGGCATCCGCTGTGTAAAAGATATGCTGGGTAAGTTGGCGGTTCATTCCGCTGTGGCGACCCCTAATAAATAAAGTGACTAAGCCGAAAAGAAAATGAATGAATGAATGAATGAAGTATTCCAGTTTTGGTTCTTGTAAAGCATTTACTTTTTAATATTGCCATTCCTTATCACAACACTTACATTTTAGGACATTTGTATGAAGTATTTCAGGTGTAATTTTGTCCCATTCTTACTTAAGTCTTAAGGTGGGCAACAGTACATGGTCTTCGATGTCGCATTTTGCACTTTAAAATGCACCACACATTCTCTATTGGAGACAGGTCAGGACTGGAGGTAGGCCAGTGTTTTTTTTATTTTAATTTGCATTTTCCATACTATCCTAATTTTTTTCTGATTTGGGGTTCTACATAAATTTGCTTACACAATGTCAGGTGGTTGCCAAACCATTGCTGTAGTGTTTTAGGCCTTGCTAAGTGGTCTTGCTATACAGGACAAAGTCAAAAATAAGGCTTTGAGCAACTATAATGAATGTTTGGATGGGTATAATTAACATAATGCTTACAATGTTATCAATATAAACAAATTTTGCATTATTTAAACAGAGTATATACAGGAATCAGAGAGTGAAATTCAACACCTTTTAAGACCTTTTTAAGACTCTTTCCATACATTTTAAGACCCTAAAACCAATTTAGGGTTCACCTAGAAACACTTGCGAGATTTTAACTTACAGTATAGTTATTAAATATTGATGTAGTAAACTAATCTAAAACTAAAACATTATTTGTATACTGAATAAAAATCTATTAAATTTAGCTAATTCAGCAGGTTGGCACCTTTAGAGCTGCAGAAATAAAGATGTTGTCTTGATTACTGCATTAAACAAAGCAGCATGATGTCAAATCCAGCAGGATTTTATTGATTTCAGAAACTACACAGCAACCTGATATTCGCAGATTTACTTCAGGCAAACGTTAGCATACAACCATCCATTGCATAATAAAAAAATGATATAAAATGTAATACCTTGTAAATTAGCATTTAAGACTTTTTAATACTTTTTAAGGGCCTTAAATTTCTCTACATTGATTTATCAACTTTTAAGACCCAGTGAACACCCTGTTAAAGTACAAATTGAATGACTGCTTTCAGTATGGCTAAAATACACATTAGAGAGTTTAAATGTAAACATTAAATAAAGCAAAATATCTGTATTTGTATTTAATTTACATGCTGCACTGATGATAAAACGTCAAAACCTGATCTCATGAGGAACCTTAACTATTTTATATTTTGTCAGTTTAGAGGCTAATTCAAGCCAATTCATACGAGTTCAGTCATACAAAAATGTACAGTTTCAAAAGTAGGCATGGCACCAAACCCCACCCAGCAAATCAAACTAAATTGTATGAATGAGATACAAAATCATATGAATTAGGTACTAAATCAAAAAGCTTCGAACTGTCATGAGATATTGAAAGTCATGACAGTAAATGTTTTTATGTTACTTTAAATTATTTTAATAAATGAATTGTTACAACTAACTTTTTAAGCTTATACAAAATTTTATCTCAATATTTTTAGTCAGTTTGATTGATGTATTGTAATTGAGATGACAAGAAAAGTTAACTTAATTCTAAACTAAAAAAAATGAAGGCAGCAAGACTTTTTTATTGTGTGTTGTTCCAGCAAAAAATAAATAAATTAATTCTCTCTTTTATCCCTTACAGCATATTGCTGATGTGACAAGGATATTCTAAATATTCTTCTCATTATTGATTAATATGAAAAATATACATCATATCTGTGAAATAATATTGTACATTTTAAAGTTAAACTGTCCCACAATCATTTGTACCTCAACCTGCAAACTCACAAGCCCATGTTGACTTGTATCATTAAAAATAAAGTGTAATTGGCACTTTGTTAACCGTCACAGAACAGGATAATTAATTGGAAACAATTGTTTTCGGGGGTGGAAGGGGGGGGGGGGGGGGGGTGGTAGGGAAGCTTATTCCAGGCAATGTCCAAAGGCAAAATACAAACATACTGTATTATAGGATATACTGTAGACAAACATTATTATTTCAAGGAATTCTAAAGATTGTATTACAGATTTATTTGGCTTACAGCCATTAAAACTATCTTCATATAAAATCGAAACACATCTACATCGTATATTATCATCCAGTCCATCCAAGTATGTGTGCTTGAATTAAATACAACACAAAGCTTGCGTACTGCTACTGATATGCCGCACATCCCTTATGTACACTCAATCAGTCAGATGTGCAGTCTAAATATTGACCTCATACAAGTGAGCTGTAAACCTCTCATCACACTCCAACATGCACTTCAAAACGTATCCTCTAAAAATGACAAACATGCCTGCAGATGTTTCAAATAAACACAGCAGAATTCGGCAAAACACCAAAGAATTAATAGATTATTTTGAAAAGCTATAAATGAAATAAATGGAATATTAAATAAAGCCACACACAAAAAAACAAACTTTACCTTTATAGCTGAGTTTAACTCTTGGCAAACTTTCCTTCATGCAGTTTCCCTCAGGCAGAGAGAAGAAGAGCATCACCGATGTAGACCACCAAGCACATGAAAACCGTCCCGTCCTGACCTGTCCCTGTCTCCTCTGTCTCCGTCTGTCTGGCTCCCCTGCAGTCTTCATGATGGACGAGAAGATTTCTGCAGCCGTAGGCCTGTGATGGAGTGGACAGTTAGATAGAGGGAGTGTCTGAGCATCATTGTGGGAGGTGTGTGTATGTGTGTGTGTGTGTGCGTCTGAGGTCTTATTAAATCCCAAACGAATGTTCAGCTGCTTTACTGTGGTCTCTTTCAGGCATGTCTATGCATTTTAGCAGCCCCGCATCAGCTGCTGCTCTATTCAAGTCCATTCTTTTGTCCACCAACACGCATGCTTTCTAAATCTGTTTGTCTCTAAACAAAAGGTCAGCTTGATGAGGACGGCCACTTTCAGCCCTCTTTCAAATGCCTCTCTTTTATTTTCTCACACCATCCCTCGTCTGTTCTGTCCACGTCTCCTATTCTTGCTTGAATAACAAACGGTATTCTGAATTGGGAGAAGCTGGGGCGACGATCATGTCTGAATCTCTGCTTCATTAGGCAAAAGAGTGCCATGAAATTCGGAGAAAACTCTAGTAGTTCGTCTTTATTAGGAGATTTGCTTCGGCAGGGAATCACGAAGAACACGGATTCACACACTCCAGAGCAGGGGCTCTCAAAAGGGTCCCATTATTTTGAATAAAAGAAACAAGCAAATGACTGAATGAAAGAGTGGATGGAAAGACTTTACATTTGTTGTCCAACGACTAAATAGTGTGTTTATGCAGATTTTTTGAAGAGTTTTTAAGTCATCAACTTAAAATTAAGTCATCAATTACTCATTATCAATTACTCTTCGTTTTTCAGAAAACAATAGTTAATTGTTAAAAAAAGACCCAGGTTGTTCATTATATAATGCACTCATGTATTTGTACAATTCATGATTTAATGATTAAACTATGTACTGTATAAGCATGTGCTACTAATTTCAAGTGTTGGGAGTTTACAATAGGTTTGGTGAAAAAAAAAAAAAAAACTTGTATTATTTAACCAATATCCTATTTTCTGCTAGTCTTCTACATTTTACCTTGCATTAAAAAAACTATTACTGTAGCATCTCAGTTCATTACGACTCCATTAGGAAAAGCACACAAACTGTGAGAAATCAAGATAAACAGAATCAACATAAAATACTTGTATACTTTCCTCTTTGGTCCAACACAGACTTATTGGAAATATGTGTATATTTTGTGAAACATAAATGCAAACTTATGTTTGACAGCAGTTTGAATGTAAAATGAATGCTAAGGGGCATTATGATGCCAACAACTTTTGTTCCTTTTATACTAATGATATTTACAAGGACATATTATAGACGAAAAAAATGAATATTTTCATACAGTTCTTTGCACAACATGAGATAAATACCAAAAAAACACTTAACAGTGTCTAAGATTTGGAATCGAATATTCTTGTTGGTAATTGATTTGTATAATGTTACACTTAAGATGCAGAGTGCTCAGGTTCCACAAAAGAGATAAAAACAATGTAAAATTGGCAGCAGTTTACTTTTCTCTTCTGTTTGCTTTTGAAAAAAACTTTTGGTTGGGATTAGGAACGGTTTAAGGGTGTTTTCACACCTGTGAATCGATTCTCTTGATCCAAAACAGGGATTAAAATTGTTACAATGTTGCTCTTTGTTCTTGGTGTGGTTTGCTTTCACACGGCAAAGTTTCTAAATGGACCAAAAGAGCTAAAACAAAGTCGCTTGCAAGTAAACTCTCCTCACATTGAGTCCCGCTTAGCTGTCATGCCTCCTTATATTAATTTATAACAATGAGCAATAAGACATTTTAAGAGAAAAGCTGCACTTTCATTTTGAATGGTGACACCCACAGACATCGTCACCAAATATAAATCAGAGGTAAGACTTTCTCATACATAGCACTTGGCTAGAATTACGCATTATAGGCTTTACATTATAGAGAGAAAAAACAGATAAACCAAGACTGCAGTGCGGTCAATTTTCCTAACGGATAAACAGCTCTCGTTAATATTTCAGCATGCTTTCACTTTTATATTTTACATGAACGCACATTTACAGGTAGGAATGACATCCCGCCCTACTCATAATTCCCTTTTCATATTGCCGTATATATATGCCTATTACATATCCATAATTGACTGTGATATAGCGGACTCGGATTTATTGCTTTCTCACTACAATAGATATGCTCCAGAGTTCGTTTCAATCGAGCCGAGACCACCTCATTCAGGTGATCTTGGACCGATTGTTTTGGCACGGATCCGAGAGCAATTGCTGGATTCACATATGCCAAGTGAATCGCGCTAACTGGGGAAACGCGCCAGGTTCCGAAACAAAAAGTCTAGGTCTGTAAGCACCCTTAGATCAGTGGTTCACTGGGCTAGGTGATCTGTACAACAAGCCCTACCTTTTTGTGGACTTTTAGAAGAAGTAGGTGTTAGACTAAAAACATTTTAGACTTAAAGACTTAAATTTCTCACCTTCAGTTGGTCCAAAATGCTGCTGCTAGATTTACTTGTAATTGTAGGAAATATGACATTACCCCTCTTCTAACGCCGAGTTCAGACTGCATGATTTTTGGTTGTGAGGCATAGTTTTGACAAAGTTGTCGGCGATTCTTCCTTTTGTAAAGTCATGCAGTGTGAAACCCCCTGTCGCCGATCCATCTTGCAGTGTAAACAAAGCAGCGACAAAACGCTAGCCCTAATAGTCAAGCAGTGTGAAAACATCTGTGACACGATTACTTTGAAAATCGAGCAGTCTGAACTCGGCTTATGGGGGCCTCCATTGGCTGCCCATTAAATTCAGAATTGGTTTTAAAGAGCTTTTAGTGGTATATAAATCGCTTCATAATCTAGGCCCTACCTTTCTCTCAGAGCTGTTGCATTTTTACACTCCTGAATACTGTAGATGTTTTAGATCAAGTGATCAAAATCTTCTTTTAGTTCCTCAGTCCAGACTGAAACGTAGGGAACAGAGCTTTCTCTGTGGCAGGTTATGGAACACTTTGCCCTGTGAGATTAGAATGGTTCCATCTCAACCTATTTTTAAATCACTACTAAATACGTACCTATTTAGCTTGGCTTTTACTATGATTTTAAAAAATGTTTCAGTCGTTTCTTTTATCTTATTTTTATGTTTTTATATTGTCTTCTTATTTTACTTTGTCTTATGTACAGCACTTTGGTCAGTCTTGTGTCTGTTTTTAAATGTGCTCTATAAATAAATGAACAAAAGACATTAGATTTTTTAATAAAATTAGTGTTCGTTTTGCCAAACTGTTTTGTAAACCCCTATAACATGTGGAAAACAGGATGTCAAATGGGACGAGAGCAAGCAGAGCATTTTTTTTAAACTTCTATTTCTGTGGTCCAAAAAAAAAAGTGGCATTCTGGACTGGAACAACACCAGGGTGTTGAATTTTGAAGTGAACTAGCCCTTTAAAGGAAATGAATTAAGACTTCTCAGCGAGGGTTTGAGCGTGCTGACAGCTTGCTGTGCTTTGGTGTGTTTACTGTAAAATCCCTCCAGAAATGTTTTGCCTCTATATTCATCTTTTAAAGCACCCCTTTTTCAATTCAATGTAATGCAAATACTGTCCATTTATTTACTGCAACACAGTCTATGTATTTTTTTAGACATGTCTGATAAGGTCATACATTGCCACTAAAGAATGTTCCTCTAATGCTGCACATTTGCAGAAACACAGCAGACAGACAAATCTCTAAGTCTAACATAAAGATAAGTCTGATTTGTCTGTTTATTTAAAGAACAAGACATCAAAGATAGCTTTGATTATGATGGAAAACCTTGCTATTGTGACATGTAGAGCAGATTTAAAGGGGCTGTGGGGGTGATTTCAGAGAGCAAGTGTCACAGGGATATCAGCAAAGGGCCTCCTGGGTAATGCCTGAGTCTTGTAAGTTCATATATCAAACAATAGAACTTGTTTTCTTCCTCAACGAAAACACATTTATTCTATCCTTTGACATTAAAGCTTTTTTGCCAAGCAAACATCTCCTGGACGGGTTCCTACACCTACCACAGACAGTCCACTACATTATTTTACCATTTAGTTTCACAAAAGGTCAGTTCAAGTTCATTATTATGAGCTCAGGTTACGTATTTGTGTTATTCTTGGCAGAGGTCAATCTTTTCGCTGTGGTCGTGGTCGGGTGTAAGGGTTAGCCCTTGCTCTGTGTAAATAACGTTCACATCAACAAAAGCACACAGACACCAAGGCCATGTTATGTTTTCATAATCATAACATACAAGGAGAATTTGTCTTCATACATCACAAGACATTCATATCATTTTCAAGATCGCAGTTGGAGTCTGTAAGACCAACATTGGTTTTTAGAGAAGGTAAATAATATCCAATCATTTGCCTCCTCAGAGTTACCTTTAAAATATTCTTCTGCAGATATATGGGTTTTTTGTATTTATATTTAATGCAGCCTCAGTCTAAATTATTATGGAGGACGAAACCTGCAAAAAAATGTATTAATAAATACATAAATATATAAATAAATGAGTAAATAATCATTATAAATTGATTTATAAATTGAATTTATTAATATAAATTATTATAAATAAATAAATAAATAAATATGAAAAAAAATTATATAAAACTCCACAAATTACTGCATAAATATATAATTAATTAATAGCTGTGAAGGTAAATAATTAAATAAATTACACGAATGTTGAGGGATTAAGAAAATGCTAAACTGATGAACGTAGTGGCGCATTTACTTTTCCTCAGCTCAACATGCTAATGAGAGGCTGTCTGTTAATCATTAGAAGGCGGTCTATATGCCATCATTGGTTGATCGTTAGAAAAAAAATTGCATTAGATTTTTTTGACCGCCCTCTGATGATTGACAGACACCCTCTCATTAGCATGTTGAGCTGAGGAAAAGTAAATACGAAACTACGTTCAAGAATGGATAAATATTTGAAAGGACCCCTATATTCGTGTAATTTATTTAATCAACCTGCCCCCACTATTAAATATTTCTCTATTTATTTATGCAGGAATTTGTGGATTTTTATACACATGTATGTAATTATTTGCATATTTATTTATTTATTGTTTTTGCAGGTTTCGTCCTCCATAAATTATATCATATTAAACTTTTGAGGATTATGTACACCATAGGAAAAGCTACTGTTTTGTTCATTTGAAAAAGACAAATTCTAAACCTAAGCAAAATGTTATAATGAGAAACAGAAATGCAGTTTAGTTGCTGCCAGAGACAATAGAAACATTGTTCTGATTGAACTCAAATGGAGCTAAATTAGTTTGGCAGCACTGATTTATTATTTCACATGACTCTATTTGTATTATAATGACTGAAGCTGAATTACTCTAAACAAAAAGCAAAGGCTATTTATACTTTGTGTAAAAAAAGACTTGAACTATTTACACTGTATCATTTTATTTTATTTTTACATTTTTTTGCAATAGGTTGACTTTTAATATAGGCTAAATATTACAGACCAAATATTACAGCTTTATTCTTGCTACTGATTTCACTAAAAGTCCAAAACAATGTTGTGTTCTGGGCTAAATGCTGCTGTCTATTTTTCTCACTTGAGAACTAATGAAGAACTTAGAAAGCTTTACTTGTGTAAAGCAGTCAGAAAAGTGCCATGAAATCATTAATTACACACAAAAACTAGGATCTGCTACAAGGAGGCATGTTCATGATATCTATGCTCAACTGAATGGGGAACTATTTATTTATTCATTCATTCATTCATTATGTACCGCCAACTATTCCAGCATATGTTTTACGCAGCGGATGACCTTCCAGCCACAACCCAGTACTAGGAAACACCCATACATTCTCTCATTCACAGACACACAGACACGCACAATAATTCATTTTCTTTCGGCTTAGTCCCTTTATTTATCAGAGGTTGCCACAGAGGGATGAACCGTCAACTTATCCAGCATATGTTTTACATAGCTGATAGCCTTCCAACTGCAACCCAGTACTGGGAAACATCCATGCACACTTATACACACACAGACACACACACACACACACACACACACACATTCATTCATTTTCTTTCGGCTTAGTCCCTTTATTTATCAGAGGTTGCCACAGAGGGATGAACCGTCATCTTATCCAGCATATGTTTTACAAAGCTGATAGCCTTCCAACTGCAACCCAGTACTGGGAAACATTCACACACATACGCTATGGCCAATTTAGTTCATCCAATTCACCTATAGCATGTCTTTGGACTGTGGGGGAAACTACAGCACCTTAACAACCATGACCACCATGACAACACGGGAAGAACATGAAAAAATCCACAAAGAAATGCCAACTGACCCAGCAGGGACTCGAACCAGCGACCTTCTTGCTGTGAGGTGACAGTGCTAACCACTGAGCCACCATGCCAATGGGGAACTATGACAAGAAAAAACCTTTAAGCATTCAGTCCTTTTTAAAGTTTCATCTTCTGACATCATGTTCTGTTTTTCACTTAGATGTCTTTTGTCCATGTAAAACAGATCAAGAACCATATTTGTAGCACTCTCCGTTCACTGGTGTGCACCAGAATGGCAGTGTTTGTATGGCTGTGTTTGTATGCACTTATAACTAACCACACTAACAGAACAATTGAGATAAAGTTTGTTTTAATCAAATCAATCCTGCAAAGTGTGATCACATTCTAAAATAACTTAAGACTATCGATAGACTGATTTCTGGAGTCTACGAATCATGTGAGCATTCCCTAATGCAGAATATGATATTTTGATCATATTAGGGGTGTGATGAGACATTTACTCTACTCCAGACAACACATGAGATTGGGTTCACGAGAACAAGAAGAGATTTTTACACCATTTTTCATAAATCTTCAATGATGAAATGCATGAATGGAAAATATTTTATTCAACTGAAAAAAGCTAAATTATTTAGATGCTTTTTTAAAAATGAATTTGTAATGAAAGTTTTTTTTCACTTCTATTTTAACAAAGTCTATGCTGTAAAGGACATGAAAACACTGCTAAAGTTTTGCTAATATATGAATGGAAAATAGAATTTTATTCACCTGAAAAAAGTCACAAAAGGCAAAACAATTTAGGTGCTTTTTTAAATTAACTTGTTATTTTACATTTATTTTAATTAATTATGCCATAAAAGACATGCAAACACTGCTAAATATTTAGCTATAAACTCTACTGACTGGCTTCTCACCTGTACAGTTTTCCTTGAAAATCGAACTGCTTTCCACATATTTAACTTTATTTTTTAAATGTATGTAATCATGTAATTTTTGGTTTTTAATTTTTCAGGAGTTTTACATGTCTGTACTGCACTTCAATAATAAGACTAAAATAAGAATCATAACATCATAACCTCACAACTCACAAGACTTTTTTTTTACCTCAACGTGAAATCTTGTTGGAGTTTAGTCTTACAAGATCTCGTAGCCTGAGATCTCCCTAAACATCCCTAGATCATACTGTATGTAAAATTTGCAAAACGTACTGCAAGTAGACATAGAAATAGCTATGAGAGTTTCTCAGAAGACGAATGCTTAAAAAACCACGGAGAAAAATAAATCAACAGTATAACTATGTTAAGCATTACATAAATAAAAGTGATGACATCTCCACTGAATGCATTCATTTGCCCAGACTAACATAAAGAGTCCTTCGTTTACAAAAAGCACCATTTATTTCAGTCATAACTCCACTTTCAGTGTACATGTGACTCTGTGACCCGGTAATGTGTATACAACCCAGCTAATACCTATAACAAAAACATATGTAAAATCGCATTTCCCTCATTTATAGTGAAAACATAATATCTGCCTCAGGATATAACTGAATGATTGACAGCTTGCATATGGAGCCAATGGAAAAGCGGACCTTTGCTTGAACTTGCTGAATAGTATTCTCATGACACTTTGGACAGTCCTTCGGCCTCAACTTAAACACAGCACAAAAAAGGAGACACATAGGCGATGTCATACAGATTCAATCTCCAATTTCATTTATAATCCTCAACAACTGTTTCCTACAGACTCTAAGTTTGATTTAAGGCAGTTTTTTTTAATACCCACAGCCGCCTATGAAGGTTATCATCATCATTCATGCATCGTTGCGCTCTGCTTGCTATGGCAAAGGCGATTCAAAAGAAGTATCAAGTATCGCCAATGTTATACAGAGACAACAGTACCATAAAAAGACTTTCAACTGTGCTCTGCAAACATTAAAAAGGTGATACTTTGTCCTTAGACCTGTTTGTATGTGCCAAGTCCATGTTTAAGCATATGCTTTAATCCCCCTTCTCATCTTTAAAGGAGGAAATGTTTTACCTGCACTTAGCTCAAGGAAAGCCAGGTGCATATCTAATAACAGAGCAGAAAGAGCGAAGAAATTCCTCTCTGCCAACATTCCCAAACCTCATTATATGCCAGGAATACCTGACACTCTGTCTGTCTGTCCGTGAGTGACAGCTTTAGGGAATTATGGGTAATTCAATACATCCTGAGAGGAACCTCCATAGCCGTAATGGAGAGCAGACAAAGTGCTGGGATAATGTCTCCTGTCGATTAGCTGTGTTTGGAGCGAGCGGATTAGAAATTGTACTGTTACCCACACACAGGTGATTAAGGGGTGGATGGTGAGAGGTTTAGTCCTGTGTGAAGACGAGGTGTTGGACCTTGTTCTGTTTTTTATCAAGAGTATTCAGGTGTGAGAAGTCACTGACAGGAGCCTTTTGAGGGAGACAAGGCTGAACGAAACATGTCAGTCAGTCATTTGAAGATGACACTTTCACACACTAAAAACAGCACTAGTGAAAAGCTTGGATTCAGGTTACATATAGGTGATTCTGGAATAGGGTATATGTACAACTAATGTTAAACTAACCCTACTGATAAAATTCTGGGGAACGGTTAATATGACTTTTTTCAATTTTTTTACGGATCCCTTTACAGCATCGATGTTGTAATGTAATTAAAATATAATTCGTTAAATAGACTTAATCATTCATTTAGTTGTTCAAGTGTAAAGCGAGATAAAAGGCATTTACATGGCCGTTTTCCATTAGGATCAGCAGGCTAGCGTTGAAACTCCATTGAAAGTACTAGGGGAAAAATAAATGTTTGTATTTTAAAGACACGGCGCAGAACAATGTAATTTAGTGCAGTGCTTCTTGTACAGTTTGACACTCACTTTATATTGTACCTTAATCAGGCAGTGATTTTTAAAGAGAACAGACCTTAAACGTGGCGATTTTATAACGGCATACAGTTCACCGGAAGTGCTTAGGCTGGCTGACTGAAAATTAAAAGTTTGTCTGCAAATACCCTATTGTGCGTACATTTTACATCTCCAAGATAAACCACATATTATTTTTCAAAACCAACTACATTAATGAAAAAGTTTTGATTTATAACACAACTTTTCTCACTCACAATACTTCAGCTTAGTCCCTGATTTATCAGATGTTGCCACAGCTGAATAAACCGCCAATTACTCTATCATACGTTTTTATGCGGTGGATGGCCTTCCAGTCGCATTACAACACACCTTAAATAATGTAAAAAAAAAAAATGTTTGTATGTATATTGGGGGTGGCACGGTGGATCAGTGTTAGCACTGTCGCCTCACAGCAAGAAGGTCGCTGGTTCGAGTCCCTGCTGGTCCAGGAGGTGTTTCTGTGTTCTGTTCTCCTCGTGTTAGCGTGGGTTTTCTCTGGGTGCTCCCCCACAGTTTAAAGACATACACTACAGGTGAATTGAATAAACTAAATTGGCCGTAGTGTAGGAGTGTGAAACGCTGCGTAAAACATATGCTGGAATAGTTGGAGGTTCATTCCACTGTGGCGACCTCTGAAATAGAGACTAAGCTGAATGAAAATTAATGAATGCATGTATATTTATATACAATTTGTCTTCAAAATATTAACTTAAAGACACTATACCTATTGTTGGCTCTTTCTGCCTCCTAAATCACACATTCAGCTTTAGTTATCATTAGATGATTAAGTCTAATTTTCATCTTTTTGTGGTGTGTTTACTCAACTTGGTTCGGTAAACAATTGTATGAAATACCTATTTTTTTTATTTTTCATTTTACATTTGGTGTCTGTCCCTTTGTTATGGTCACCCGTTATAAAAAAAGCATGTAAATTCCAAGTTATGTCACTTTCTCTAGTGGGAAGCTTTGGAAAGAGTTGAGGCATGCCATATATTCTTCTCTCATTAATTTGTACAAAATGTTTAAGATACACCAATAGTAGTTATGTGTCATCTCTGTTATTGTGACACTTCTGTGAATTTCTCATTCACATTTTAAAAACAATAATCTGATGGAAATACATAAAATTAGTTTTTAGACAAAGATGTATTATCTGGTTTGAGGTTAGCTAAGGTTTCTACAGGTTTCATCAAGTGAAATTTAAGACTTTTTAAAGAACTTTTTAAGACCATTATGAATGAAATTTCAAACTTACACAAGCCTAAACACTAAGGATTCTTTCTGTACTAATAGCCCAGTTAAAACATTAAAAAACATTTAAAATTATGTTATTGTAAGGAAGATAATTAAATCATGTTGGTTAATAGAGTAATTAAATAAACTTTTGGTAAAACTTTTATTGAGATGGAATGTTAGGGATTGGATGGGTGTTAGCTCGATTGGCTATAGATTTACATGAAAATAGAAAAATTAAGACCTGTTTTAAATGAATTAAGACCTACAACACTATTTCAGTGAATTTAAGACTTTTTAAGGCCTATTTTTTTTTTTTTTTTTTATGGCCTTTTAAGACTTTTTAAACCCTAGGAATACCCTGTTACCATCTTTAGTTAAAGCACAAAATGATGAAAAAAACTCTTTTATTGTCAAATCTTTTATGATTTCAAAAGTTTAATAAAATTATAAACAACAATCAGTAACAGAATCAATTGTTTTCTTTTAAGGCCTAATAAATCATTTCATTTGATTCACTTGCACTAAAATACTTTCTATCAGATATTTTCTATCAGCTGCTGTCTCAAACTTTAGCAGCAAGCCCTGTCTTTTTTTTCTTCAGCCTTGTTAACACAATTTATTTCATGATATTTTTTCATAATTACCTCTTAATCTCCAGCAGAGAAGTGAATTGTTCTAACTTCTTCACAAAAACTCAATCAAGCTAACATTTGAACTGAATTAAACTGGATTTTTTTGTAATATCATCTGTTTCAAACCCCTCAGAACGTTCAAACACACGTGAACATGCTCATCTAAATCCCTTCAGATTGGTTTTGTTTGTCAAATTTAACACAACTCTTAAAATTAGAGTTTTCAATCCTCCGTAGATCTACATAACATACCTATAGTGAACTGCCAAATGATAACTCAAATTCTGATGCACATTTTCTATGTGATCAGATGCTCTTCATATCTGCTTGTAAATTGACCAAGAAGAAGGGCAATACTGAGAAACCAAAACAACAGACATGCTGTAGGACAACCACACCCTAGTAACCACATCACAACACCATAGCAACCCCTGTAACAACCACAAGCACTGTGATTGCTACTTTTGCATGGCAAGCAAGAAAAATATTGTTCTTGTCTTTAAACAGAAGCACATGCATAGCCTTCTGCCTTTCTAAACGAGTCAAGCAATCCAAGATTTAAAAGAGTCAAGGTTAGTTTGTATTACTGACTCATATACTGCTGATGTAGTGAGGAGAGACAGTGAGGCGAGACAGTCGGAGAAAGTGTACAAGAGAGACAGACAGAAGTCTAAAGATCAGTCGCACTTCTGTGCTAGAGCCTTTTAACACCCAGGTGGCACTATGCTCCATGGACGCACAGTAAACACACTTAGACACGAACACACACACACACACACACAAGCACAGTAACTAAAACCCATTTCTCTGCCAGTTACTGTCCTACTTTGATTCCTCAGCATAGAGGAAATCCAGCTCTCCACCCTCTCTGGTATCATGTTTTCCTCTCCAAATATATGTCAGAGGTCCAGCTTGCTAAACTAAATCAAAACATAATATTGAGAACTTAAAGGGACAGCTAACCCCAAAACTGAACATGTTGTCATCATTTACTCATCACTCACTTGTCACATGCCAGAGTTTCTTTCTTCTGTTGAACACATGGGATGAAATTTTAAAGAATGCTGGAAACCAGTAACCATTGACTTTCATATTAGAAAAAAACATGGAAGTCAATGGTTACTGGTTTCCAGCATTCTTCAAAATATCTTCTTTTTTGTTCATCAGAAGAAAGGTTTGAAACCACTTAAGGGTGCGTAAATACTGAATATATTTTCATTTTGGGGTGAACTATCCCTTTAACTATATGCTCCCTCAAAATAAAATAACCATTCGTTCGGCTTAGTCTCTGATTTGTCAGAGGTTGCCACAGTGGAACAAACCGCCAATTATTCCAGCTTATGTTTTACACAGCGGATGCTTATCCAGCCGCAACCCAGTACTGGGAAACACCCATACCCACTCTGATTCACACACAAACACACACTCATACACTACGGCCAACGTAGTTCATCCAATTCACCTATAGTGCATGTCTTTGGACTGTGGGGGAAACCAGAGCACCCCGAATGGAAACCCACACGAACAAAAAATTAAATAAAAAAATAATTAAAAAATAAAATAAAATAAAATGATAAAATAAAATAATAAAGTAAAATACATATTTAAATAATAAAATAAAATAAAATACATATTTAAATAATAAAATGAAATGCATATTAAACAACAAAATAAAATAAAATACATATTAAGTAACCAAATAAAATACATATTTAAATAATAAAATAAAATACATATGTAAATAATAAAAAAAATACATATTTAAATAATAAAACAAAATGCCTATTTAAATAATAAAACAAAATGCATATTTAAATAATAAAATAAAATAAGTATTTAAATAATAAAACAAAATACATATTTAAATAATAAAACAAAATGCATATTTAAATAATAAAATAAAATACGTATTTAAATAATAAAACAAAATACATATTTAAATAATAAAACAAAATGCATATTTAAATAATAAAATAAAATACGTATTTAAATAATAAAACAAAATACATATTTAAATAATAAAACAAAATGCATATTTAAATAAAAAAAATAAAATGCATATTTAAATAACAGAATAAAATAAAATACATATTTAAATAATAAAATAAAATAAAACAGCAATGCTCATATGTACTTTACATATTTTTTTAATGAGCTACTAATATTTATTTCAATCAGTCAACACTAAATAACCAAAACGCACTCACATATGTAAAGTGTCTATACCGCATCTGTGGCTTATGACTGAGTCTTTCTTTGGTCTCACCTCATAAAACCGCAGGGTGTGTGAGTGAGAGTTTCCATAAAGTCTGTGTGCATCATAGAGAGGTATTATCCGGCACGTTAACACGAGGCAAATGCCGCGGGGAAGAGAAAGAGCCCCCTCTCGTCCACTCAAGCCCTGCATTCTGGTTTGCTTATTCCTCTGAAGAAGCGCAGAGCCGAGAGTTAACGCCAATCCCAGCTCAGCTGTTTGGCGCAGACGTGTGAGGAGGACCAGAGGCAGACTGAGAATCTACCATCTTTCATTCCCTTGACAGACACCACAGACACGCTTTACTCCCATCAAACATTCCTCACCAGCAGATCTGGCCAGCTGCTTGAAAATAAACCGTATCTGCTTTCATAACCTTATTAATCTTTTTCTTAATTTAAAGTCAACCATGGGAGTTTATGTTTTAGAGGCCTTCGATGTGCTTGAGTACACTGTTAGATTTTGCTGCAATTTTACAGTTAATTACTGCAAAACCTCCAGTAACCTGTTAGACTTTGTAGCAGTTTTATAGTTATTTACTGCAAACCACCTCCCATCCCCCAGTAAACGGTTAGACTTTGCTGAAATTTCACAATTATTTACCACAAAACCCCCAGTAAACTGTTAGACTTTGCCACAGTTTTAGTTATTTACTGCAAAACCCCAAGAACACTGTTAGACTTTGCTGCAATTTTACAGTTATTTACTGCAAAACCCCCCAGTTACCTGTTAGACTTTGCCACAATTTTAGTTATTTACTGCAAAACCCCCAGTTCACTGTTAGAATTTGCCGCAATTTTACAGTTATTTACTGCAAAACACCCAGTAACCTGATAGTCTTTGCCACAATTTTACACTTATTTACTGCACAAACCTCCAGTAACCTGTTAGACGCAATTTTATAGTTATTTACTGTAAAATCCCTCACCCCCCAGTAACCTGTTACATTTTGCCTGCAATTTTACAGTTATTTACTGCAAACCACGCCTCACCCCCCATTAACCAGTTATACTTTGCCGCAATTTCACAGTTATTTACCACAAAACCCAGAGTACACTGCTAGACTTTGGCGCAATTTTACATTTATTTACTGCAAAGACCCCAGTAGACTGTTAGACGGTGCCACAGTTTTAGTTATTTACTGCGAAACCCCCCAGTAAACTCCCCAGTAAACTAAGTAAACTTAGACTTTGCCGAAATGTTACAATTATTTACTGCAATACCCCCACGCCCCAGTAACCTGTTACATTTTGCCAGCAATTTTACAGTTATTTACTGCAAACCACCCCCCACCCCCAGTAACCGTTTAGACATTTTACCACAAAACCCCAAAAACACTGTTAAACTTTGCCGCAGTTTTAGTTATTTACTGCAAAACCCCCAGTAACCTGTTGGATTTTGCCGCAATTTTACAGTTATTAACTGCAAAACCCCCAGTACACTGTTAGACTGTTATATGCACTGCATTGTGGGTCATTTTAAAACTTTAACAATACTGCATATTAGTAATTTGCGGTACTCTACTGTAATCAAAGTAATCAAGTTATTGTAGTTGAAGACAAAAATGAGACAGTTGATGAAAAAAAGTTGTCACAAGGTTATTATAGTTAACAAAAACGAACGAAAAAACAAAAAATAAAATTAAATAATTGTCGTTAACTGAAATAAAAATAAAAACGAGAGGTTTTCAAAAAACTAGTACTAACTGAATCTGTTTTGTGTACATACAAAGCTAACTGAAACTAACTAAAATTATAGCAAAAACCTCCGTTTTCGTCTTTGTAAATGTATTAAATACATAATCTTACTGTAAGCCTTTTAGAAGAAAATCTATTTACTCCGCGCTGCAGGTGTTTGACCCGTACCGTACGGCACCTCAGAGTCTGTAATCCTGCTGCCACTGGCCAGATAGAGCTGGTTCTCCTCCAGTCATCCTCGGTGTTGCTCCCGCGACAAAAACAACGAGTGGACATCACAGCAGCACGGTAATAGCATTAAATACAGAGACTTAAAACTATTACTTTAACACGTTTGTGCCCAATAATGGGTTTTATTTCTGTATCGCGATCGCAAATGAATCTTTTTAACCGGATCTTCTAAGTGAACCGGCTGAACTAGCTCACCTAATCGAACTGAATCATTTGAAACAATTCGCGTCTTCAGTAAGCACTCATCCACAAACTACTTACTTTTTAACAAGTCTAATACTGCCCTCTAACTCTAAATAATCCAATATATACTCTTATTCAGTTGTTAGAACAGTAACGTTACACTGAGATCAAATTGAGAAGCAGGTTAACCGATAATACTGCACATGTGTGATTCAGTGAACCAAACACAAACAGTACATGACAGCCTGCTGTGACTGAACTAAACCTGAACAACTGCAACGCGGGTAAACCGAGGGCTTAAATGAGAAGATCTGGTAAAAAAAATTTTACTTTTATTTCATAACAGAAAATCGTAATACAATTTAAATGAATCATGCTTCAGTTGGGTTGCAAAACTTTACTGTAAGACATTTTTCAGATCATGATGATGTTTTAACTGAGTGAAATTACTATTGTTGACTACATAATTTTAATATGTTGAGTCCTAACATCCGCGGTAAATATCTGAACTTTCATCACTACTGTGTAGCTAACCTCAGAAGCAGCCTTGCACACATATTGTACTTAAGGCTGCGTCTGCTATCTTGTGGGCTGTTGTTTTTGAATTTGAGGCTGGGTAGATGGTAGACAGTGGTAGATGGTAGTGGTCATATGTCCGCTGAATACAGGTTTTTTTTTTTAAATGTATGGTTGAGTTTTTATTATACAATATTTATTCTGTTGATTTTGAGTCTTGCATCTAACAAATATCCTTATTTAGAAAAAAAAAAACTAAAACTAATACTGAAACTAATAAAACCTAAACTAAAACTAAGCAATTTCAAAATAAAGAAACTAATAAAAACTATTAAATCTCCCTCTAAAAACGAATTAAAATTAACTAAAAAAAAGTCAAAACTAAATAAAACTAAAAGTAATGAAAACTATTATAATCTTGCTTGTTTGGAATTTATTAAATTTAATAGTAAAAACTACAAATAAAATGTTGTCATCTAGTGTAAGTAATGTAAATAATTTACAATAAAACTACTGTAAAAAGATTGTACCATTGACATACTGTACATTTAGAATGAGGGTAAAGGGGCACTTTACCATAAAATGAAATTGTGGTAGAGCCCTACTACTGTAAAACACATTTACCGGTAAGTTACTGTAAAAAGGCAGCTGTTGTAACTTGCTTGCAACAGTGCTGTCAGAAGGTTACCGCAAAAACACAATAAAATGTTTAACTGCTTCAAAAAAGTTGATCAAAATGAGCAGATATTAAAGCTGTAACAAATACTACTTGTAAACAAAACTACTTATTACATGAGGTAAATGTTCCAGATGCTGTCCTAAAGCCATTGTGGTTTGTCTATGTATGTGTCCCTTAATTTGGTGATGTTGGCCTGTGCTTGAGCCTGCATCAGTACACACTTTTGTGAGACTTAAAATGACCTCCTGCAAACACACACCACATCCATCACATGTCCCATTCCTCTAATACCACCTGCCACTGATTAACGATAACAACTGACAAATCATGATTCACAGCTGGGAAGAAAACGTAAGACAATTTGCTTTTCAGACATTTTAACAGAAAAAAAAGATTTCACACTTCCTCCTCGTGACCACACTGAAAGCAATTCGGAGACTAATTTCATCTCAATTTGAAACATTACTGTGCCAAAATAAAATCTTACCAAAAAAGCTCACTTTTTGAGATATCAAGTTCACATTTGAAAGAGGTGAGAGGGGGTGGGGGGCAGTTAAGATTAATGGCTTTGGCTTTGAGGGTCATAACAATTAGGTCATAAAAACATGTTTTGGAAAACATAATTTGCATATAAAACATTTACCTAACTACACTCACCTAACTAGACTTTTAACTACACTCAAAAAGTGGTAAACATGTATTTTTTTTATTAAACTACGACATATAATCTAGCACAATAAAATAAACTAAAAATAAAATACATTACTGAACTAAAATACATTATAATATATATTCCATGAGAAAAAATACCACCATACAAGACTAATGAAAAATAAATGAACAGATAAAACTGCTTGTCAAATAAGTTGCGTATGCATATACACACAGATGTAGTTTGCTAGGCTCATACAGTGCTCAGCATATATAAGTACACCTTTCACAGAGCTATCATTTTAATTTATATTTCTAATAGGAAACTATACAATATTATATTTGTGCATATACATTAAATCAGTCAGTAATGAAGCCAAATCTGGAGCTTATCTAACAAAATAACTTATGAGAACGGTCCAAAAAAATAGTACACCCAAATTTATATGTTATAAAAAATATTACATTTTAAAAAGAGGAAAAATTAAGAGAAGCAAAAAAAAAAAAAAAATTGTTGAAATTTTGTAGGTTGTAATTTATTTTTGCAATATTTTGCTTGAATTAAATTGTATTATCTTTCAATTTCTAAAGATGTTTAGTGACTAAAATATTATTTCAATAAATATATCTGTTTAATAAATCTGTTTTGTTTAAATGCACCAAAATCCATTGCCTATATTCACCTAGAAATTGATAAAAATATAAATTTTCAAAAAGAGGTGCACTCAATTATGCTGAGCACTGCATGTCAGATGTTGTGATTAAGGATTATAAAAATTATTTAACAATTTTATTTATTTATATATATATATTTTTTTTTTGTATTTTTTCGAGTTTTGAGTTTTGGTAATCCTTTCTTGGTGCTCAAAACTATCCAATTAAATTAATGTACTAATTACACATTCGTTATTTTTATAATTATTTTAATAATACATTAACACTGTATACAGTAAATAAAAATTACATTGGCCAAACATACAGGTTAATGAACGTGTACTTTTGTTAAGATGCCGTTATACAATTGCTTCATGCACTTGTTAAAATCAAATATTTGTTTACACAAACAAAATAACAAAGCGCAGCTGGGATTTGAATAATCTGAAATTAAATATGCTTCTTATCACCTAAAAATAAGACTAGAGAAACGATCAGCCAATGTCACAAACAACATCAGCACAAATATTTCACCTCTTGGGAGCAATTTATTTTACAGTCATTATCACCCACAGCAGACAACGCCACAGTTTATAATATAATATAATATAATATAATATAATATAATATAATATAATATAATATAATATAATATAATGGAAAAGAGCTAGCACTATCAAAATAAAAGACACAAACTATTTTACTTCCAAGTGGAGCCTTAAAATGTTTGAACTTCTAAAGACGGGCATTCTTATAAACTATACACTTCTTTATCACTCAAATGCTTTTTAATGAAATACATATATACACAAAACAATTAAATATTAATACTAAACATGTTTGTTATGTGTACCTGTGAGAGCTGGTGTCTGTCGTTATTTTCTGGAAGTCTGAGGCGCAGTTTGACACTTCAAGATCCGTTATTATCCACAGTCATGCTTGAAATATCTTGAAGGGGCGTCCGCTGTCCCACAACTAATCTCTCTTTAACTTAATGAGGGGAGAAACATAAAACGAGAACAAATAAACATTTAGTGACCTGTTCTGTCGGTGTGACTGGACTCTGTGAGTTTGGCTGAGGGCTCCGCGTCTGTGCCGTCGTGTCCGCTGGCTGCAGCTCACAGCGCCAATTAGCTAGCGGCTGCGCGCTTGGAAGAGGGCGGGAACCGCACGCTTCATGTTCAATATTCACACTTATTTCCATAAGCTGGAGATGCTGACCTTTTCGACGAGCAGTTGGTTTGAAATTTGATTGAAAGCTATTTGTTATATAGGCTATGTAACATGAAAAAATGTTAGATTGGATCTGAATTTAACACTGACAAAAAGTGTTCAATACAGCTCGAAATTTTGTCCTACACAAGTAAATAATAGCCTATTATGGTGCTAGAAGTGAAACATCCCATTGGTAAGGTGTTTTCCATGACTGCACAGGAGAAAGCTTGAAATGCTTCTTCACTAGACCCACAGTAGCCTACACCAGACTTGATGCATAGTAAAATTATGAGCAAGAGGTTAGAATTACCCATTATTATCTATTTCAGGGGGAAATAATAGTATGCAGTATTGTTTTTAAGCTGATTAGTCCTATAAATCCTACACTTTTTAACCTATTTATTATACTATTGGGGTTTAGTTGTTTGTTTAGTGTAACTATATTAATACATTAATTATATTAAAGTTAACTAGTTTACTGTGGTGAGGGTAATGGCTGCTTCATGACCAGTTTCAAACTACTGCTAAGGGGTGAAACTTGACCGCTGTAAATGAATGTCGTGGGAAGATGGCTTCACCACTTTAGAGAAGAATAGAATAGAATAGAATGCCTTTTGTTGTCAATGTACACATATACAATGTACAATATTTACTGTACATGTGCGATGAGATTAAGTGCATCTTACTACTCAGTGCAAATGTGTAAATATATTCTTTCATTACAAATCACACTAAACAACAAGTTACAGTATAGAAATAACTGTAGACGATAAACAGAAGGGCAAAATAGGGGATGAGAGGGGGGTAGGGTGAGGTGGAGTAACCAATTCTGAGGTAGAACAAGAGACAATATGTAAATGTTTGATTCATATATTCATTTTCCTTTGGCTTAGTTCCTTTATTTGTCAGGGGTTGCCACAGCGGAATGAAGCGCCAACTTATTAAGCATATGTTTTACACAGCAGATGCCCTTCCAGCTGCAACCCAGTGCTGGGAAACATCCACACACACTCATTCACATCCATACACTACCATCAATTTAGTTTATTCAATTCACCTATAGGGCATGTCTTTGGACTGAGGGAGAAACCGGAGCACTCATGCCAACACGGGGAGAATATGCAAACTCCACACAGAAATGTCAACTGATCTATTCGGGGCTGTAAGATGATAATAGTTTTTTTTCCAATTATTCCAAGAAGACTATAAAAGGGCTTTTGAAAGTGATGCCACAGAAATCCCCACCCCATCCACTATTTTTGTTGTGGTTCTGCTTAGTGAAAGCTAAAGTAAATAAGCTTTTTCCATTGTAAAGAACCTTTGTGGGTTCCAAAGATTGTGGGTCTCCAAAAAAAAACCTTTCCAATTCACGTTTCTGTACAGTGAAAAAAAAAAAAAAAGAAGAAGAAAAAAGAAAAGAAAATCGCACTATGAAAAATTGATTATTTGAATCCCTAAATACATTCTTCTACAGCACTACTTAATTTTAAGTACTACTACTTATAGAGCTTATAGTGTTTCTATAGTACTTCATTTTATTCAAAACAGTGTTAAAAGTACACAAGTAAAAACTAATAAGTCCCCCAATACAATTGTAAAGTAATTTAAATATACCCTTGAATAGACTTTGCCACAATTGTACAGTTATTTACTGGCAAACCCCCAGTAACCTGTTAGACTTTGCCGCAATTTTACAGTTATTTACTGTAAAAATCACCAGTACTGTTAGACTTTGCAGCAAGTTTACCCCCCAGTCAAATGTCACATTCACTCTTTATAGTTCACAACTGTAATATGCACTGCAATGTGGGTCATTTTAAAATTTAAACAGTAACTTACTGCATATTAGTAATTTGCAATATTCTACTGTAATCAAAGTAATCGAGCACTGTTATTCTAGTTGATGAAAAAAATGAGAGTTGATGAAAAAATTGTCACTTGTTTGGAATTGATTAAATTAAATAGGAAATACTAAAAATAAAGGTTTTGTCATCTAGTGTTCATTCATTCATTATCTTTTCGGCTTAGTCCCTTTATTAATCAGGGGTCGCCAGAGCGGAATTAACCGCCAACTTATTCAGCACATGTTTTTACGCAGCAGATGCCCTTCCAGCTGCAACCCATCTCTGGGAAACATCCTTACACACTCAAACAATTTAGCTTACCCAATTCACCTGTACCACATTTCTTTGGACTGTGGGGGAAACCGGAGCAAAGCCACGCGATCGCAGGGAGGACATGCAAACTCTACACAGAAACGCCAACTGACCCAGCAGAACCAGCGACCTTCTTGCTGTGAGGTGACAGCACTACCTACTACACCACTGTGTCACCGTCATCTAGTGTAAATAATGTAAATAAATTAGAGTAAAACTACTGTAAAAATTGTCATATTCTAAATGTATAACCTGGTAAAGGGCATTATACCATAAAAAAAGTTGCGGTAAGACTATTTTACTGTAAAAATTAAATTGCAGTTGAGCCCTGCTACCGTAAAACACATTTACATGTAGGTTACTGTAATGGGACAACTGCGGTAACTTGCTGGCAACAGTGCTGCTAGTACCGCAAAAATACAATAAAATGTCTAACAATGTATGGTACTTCAAAAAAAGTAAATAAAAATGAGCAGATATTAAAGCTGAAACAAAACCAAAACAAAACTACTAATTTAAATATACCCTCAAATAGATAGCAAAATGAAGGATTTGCAGTGATGCCATATAGTGGAACTATTTTGTTCCTCAAAGAACCTTGTAGTGAACAGTTCTTAAAGCTTTTTTAATAATCTAAAGAACCTTTTTCCACCAATTAATCATTTGTACAATACATTGAAAAAGTTTCACAGATGTAAAATATTCTTTGTGGAACCTTTATTTTTAAGAATGTATGATCGTTTACCTTTTATAACTCTTTACTGATTCTGAAGATTGATGGGAAAAATTATTCTGCATCCAATGCCACCAGAAAAAGTGGTCACATCTGTGCTGTAAAACCAAGGCTTGGTCGAGATCACAATATGAGTCATTTATTTTTGCCTGTGAGCGTCTTTAACGGTAGCTAATGCCATTCATTTGTGCAGTGACTTGTATAGTTCTTTATGAAGGCTGACACATACAATAAATTCAGAAGCCTGTTACTGTACCGAATGTGAGGCACAATTCAGTCATTGTATGAGCCTTTGGCCAGCAAGACTCCCACAGTGAGAGAGAACGCACTGAGCAATGACATCCCTCAAATGATGTGATTTTTCACTTCCACATTTGGAGTAGCATTACATACGGTACAGTATATGAGACTGAAACTGAGCTGTTTTACTTTCCCCTCCCCATAAATTAATCACAACATATTGCACTCAAAGTGCTTCAGAATCTAAACTCAACTGCCCTTCTGGATATATTAATCAAAGCAAATCCTTTCTGATGGAGATTATAACAAGCAGTTGCATTATTTGGCAGAAAAAAAGACTGCAAAAAATGATTAATCTGGCGAGGAAACTCCTAAAAAGTGAAGGCTTTGCTAAAAGCTAAATGACCCTTTTTGGGTTGTGCTCTGGATAAAATGCAGGACAGCCTTTGTAAAAACAAATGGGTGTTGTTGAGAAAAGTGGCTTGCTGTCCCACAATGCTGCCAAAGACGTAATAAGTGGAATATTCCCCTGGAAAGAGCCTTAATGTGTGTTTGTCTGTGTGCGAGTTAGGCCAGAAACATCCTTCATGCAAGTGTACAAACCCAGATGCAAATGCGTGGCCAATGCATTATGAGTGTGCAAACAAAAGGACAAAAAACACAATAGGATTGTGTCATTTGTATATCATCACAGCACCTGCGTCTTTATTTTTATATTTTTCATTTTAGTAATACAATTGTAGTATTTCAGCATTATGGCTTTGTCAGTTTTTTTGTGCTATATATTGTGACTGTATATGCTTTTTGTTATTTTCCTGAAATACGACATATAGGAGCATTAACAAAGACATACAGAAACTTCAATTTTAATACATTATGCCGCTTTCCTAAATGTCTGCTATTTGTAAATGTGATATGTAATAGTGTTATAGTAAAAAGGTGTCAACAAAGTCTGAAAAGGTTCACTGGGATTTACTTTATTTTATTTTTTATTATTTATTTATTTAATTATTTGTTTATGTATTTTTAGAAAAGAACAGTGTCAATGTTTTATTTTTATTGAAAAAGAAATATTATCCAAAGAGAATTTTAATTACAAATTTTCATAGCTCAAGAAAAAAAAATCTTTAAAAAAACAATCTGTTAAAGGTGCTAGTTTTTGACTCTTCTAAATCTTCTAATGTTTGCAGATATTTAGCATATCTTTTTATCATTGTTTATCTGATAAACAATGCTGAAGTCAGATAACACTGTCTTTGTTTTGGTAATTCTAACCAGCCCAATGCCAGTTTAGCCAATTATATTTCAGCACCCCAGGTTGCCTTGGTGGAAAACATCATTCATTCATTCATTCATTCATTCATTCATTCATTCATAAAGGTTCTCAAAGCATGCGTCCGTGACAAAAATGCGACCTCTGGTGGACAGTAGCAGACTCCGAAATGAGTTGCAGATTCAGTTTCACACGAGGTTATTAATTAGCAAATGATATAAATATTATGAACGTAAACATTAGGTGAGCAGGTAACCGCGTCTCCTCATGACAAGCTTCGTGATGAGATACGCAGTGAATACAGCCATTCAGAAGTACAGATGCTGTTGCTTTTATTTAGAACACGGTTTGAATCGCTCGCTACTGTCCTCAATCTGGCAACCTGCGCTTGTGTTTGTTTTGATCCAGGAGTGGAATACCTAGCTCAACCACTTGGTGTCAAACATACATACTGCACCTTTAAAACAATAAAATCACTGTATTCTGTTAACCAGACTAGTAGCAGATGTTAGATTTTAGATGCCATACCTAACGAATAAATGTCAGTATTTGACGTCAATATGACGTTGGTTTAAGATGTTGGCTCCACGTTGGATTTTGATCACTTTCCAACACAACCTAAAATCAACCAAATTTCAACTTTATTTGACGTCGTTATTGAATGTCAAAATAACGTTGTCCTCAGACGCTGGCTAGACATTGAATTTTAGTTACCTAGTGTCACGACCTAAATCTAACCTAATATTAATGTCTTATGACAATGTGCATGTATATACACTAAATTAAGAAATTGTTTACATACGCGAGAGCACAAAGGTATACCATCAGAATAAGAATAATTCATGTGGACAACACAAGTAAACAGAAACGCTCATGTTTATGCGCACTGATATGATTTGGTCCTTATTGTTTGACTGTGTAATCTAGGAACTGCAGTAATTCTTTTTCTTCCACATCCTGATATAAAACAGTGTTCATTTACCAACAACAAGCCAATTCAACTTCCATCTATCCCTGTCATAGCTGTAAGCCAGAACGCTGAAAGAAATCTGTGAGTAATTTCTGCAGTAATCTGTTGTAGAGATCTACTGCGCTGAGGGCCCAGAGCCAACCCGCTACACCAAGGGACCTTTTAGTTCCCATTCCCCACACAGAGCAACTTATTAGTGCTAAGAGAAAGAAAGAATGATTAGCCTATCATGCCATTAGTGGAGTCTATGAGCCAGGCCTCTGGTTGAGCACTCCCACAATGCAACAGAACACGTTATCCAGGCTTATCAATGATTAGGATAAAGATCAATAATGAAATCACACACAGTCAACTACTTGAGGAATTGAGAGGGATTTATCAACCATGAAGGTCTATTAGTGGCTTTGGAATGGGTGAGGAAACATGCCACACACGGATGTTCTGTCCACAATACAGCTATAACACAAATGAGAGAGAACAGAAATGTTTTCTTTATGATAATTTGAAACAAAGATCTTATAATGCAACATAATAGAGTAAGTACGTGTCTTTAACATATTCTGTTTTATTTTGATTTGAGCATTTCCATTTACTTTGTACTGTTGCATACATTTGAATATGCATTTACCTGAATATGCATATGTATGACTATGTATGAATATATTTTTGCACCCTGCACATCCCACATTATTTGCATACTATAAGTGCATGCAGATATGCTCATATACTGTAAGTCTTTTTTATACTTCCATGCTATTTGTACTGAACATTTGGATGTACAGTGCATCCGGAAAGTATTCAAAGCGCTTCACTTTTTCCACATTTTTCTATGGTACAACCTTATTCCAAAATGGATTAGATTAATTTATTTCCTCAAAATTCTACACACAATACCCCATAATGACAAGGTGAAAAAAAGTAGTGAGTAGTGAGTATTGTGCTGTAAAAAGCTGGTGCATTCACATCTTATTTGTGGATGTGTGTAATTGTAACATTCTGTAGTGCATTTAGTTATTGCCAAGCAGGCACACAATATCATGAGACATTAATATTAGGTTAGATAGACATCAGGTGACAAAAATTCTATGTTTAGTCATTGTCTAAGGATAACATTATTTTGATGTCCAATAATGACATCAAATGACATTGATATTTGGTTGATATTAGGTTGTTAGAAAGTGACCAAAATCCAAAATCTTAAACCAATGTTATATTAATGTCAAATACCAACATTTATTCGTCAGGTATGGCAACTAAAATCCAACGTCTGATAGACGTCATAGTGGTAACGTCCACACATTTTTAAGCTGTAACATCATCAGACGTTGATATTTGGTTGATTTTAAGCAGGACATTGACGTCGGCCTGACGTTGAGTTCAGACGTCAACCCAATTTTCCTTTCCAAAAAAAAAATGCAACATCCCCACAACGTTGGAGTACAACATAAATCTTCTCTTCAGTGACATGCATCTAAACAGTCACTGGGTCAATGCACGTAAACATTTTGGACATCTTGAACATTTTTAATTCTTCCAAACAATTCTTCCAAACTTGAGGTTGTTCATTATGATGCGATTTACCTTCTATGTGCGATTTGATTGGATAGAAAGACGGAACTTTCTAATCCCCATAGACAAGAATAATAAATTAGTGACTGCAGGTTGAAGGAAAGTAGTGGACTAAAAGTACAGATCCTGTGCTAAAAATCTACTCAAGGGAAAGTAAAAGTACACATTTTAAAACTACTTTATAAATTACAATTTCTGAGAAAAACTACTCAATTACAGTAGTTTGAGTATTTGTAATTAGTTACTTTACACCACTGATTACCTGTATACTGTACAGTTTACGTCTTCAGAAATGCACAGACACACGTTAGCACTTTTTAAAGTCCCTGCGAGATTAAAAAGAAGTGTCAGCATTCTACACAACCGTATCGCTAAAAGCACTCCATCCATTCAGAAGCGGAATGTATGCCCTGCACTAATTCTCACCCACAGCAATCAAAACAATTTCTTCTTGATCTTGATCAAGTTTCTTTGTTTAATTTTGCCAGTTCAGATCCCTGACTGGTTGTCCCCTAGTCTGTAGCACTGCACTTTATACAATTACCATTTTTATAAACAGGCAGAAAGATGCCCTGATATCTGCTGTTTGTGTTTTTCAAACATTTTGCAACAGTCCTTTTCCAACCAGCCTTGAGTGAATTGGCTGTAAATAAACAGTGCGGCAGTCTACATAGTCTCACTCTTCCATAGGTAAACACTTAATCCGTTTAGCCACAATTGCATTGAAAACATGTAATCAGCCGAGCAAAGTTTTCTCTCATTCTGTAATGTGTTTATTTACCCCAAGCTTTTTCACAATTGGCAAGCGTCTGTGCATAGAATTATTTATTATTTAACCAGACAGCTATTTATTATTTTATACCAGACAGCTGGATTTTTTTATTTTCTATTTTTTTGGTGTGGCCGAGGTGTGCATTTGTGCTGTCCCAAGCAGCAAATATCTAAATCACAAGACAAACAAACATACCCATATATAAAGTAGATTGAGATCCAGAGGTTTGCCATAATAACTGAAATACAGTGCATCTATATGCAAATGTTTATCTTTAAATGTACAATGAAGTAATGCAATGCATATGTACTGTATATGAGGTTTGGCTGGAATATAAATCTAAGTCCAGATACCAAGTGTTTATTTGTTTACAATGTACATTACATACTGTATTATTCACATACCACAGCAATTAGCAATGCTGATGTCTTCAAAGAAAACAGTTTCTGATCTCCCATTATTCATTTTTAAAAATCTAAATGTAAACACTTAAAAAAAGCTAAAGTTCATTGTGTTTGTTCCTGAAAGATTATACAGTAAGCTGGATTTATTCATCATCTTCTCTAAAGATAATAGACACAAAAGCTACCTATCATATATTAATGTAATGCCTTATACCTTTATTTAATGTATAATCGCTCCACTGAGTTGCAGAGCAAAAGTTTTAATTGAAATTTCTGAAATTTCATTTTAAACTTTTATTTCTTTAATTCCAAAATCAAATGATTTGAGCTGTGCAATTCACACTGATTAGACATTTTAGGTCTTTGGTAACACTTAAAGGGGGTGTTCATAAGACAAAATTATTAGTAATTATGACATGACACATCACAGATTTATTGCATGCTTATGACAACTGTCATTAAGTGTCAGTCATTATTTCATTTTAAATGCAAAGGTGACATTGTTTGAGATGTCTTTGTCGTGAAAACTTGACATAAACAGATACATCATAATCTTTGCATGTGATATTATCAAGGCAATTTAACTTTTCATGAATTTGTCATAAACATGACTGTCTTGAGGCCATTAAAACTGTGTCATGATTTTTTATAAAAGTGTCATTAATACTACTGTGGTGCAACTTGAATTTTTCATTAAACTGTCATTAAATATTAATGACAATGTTATAAATCTATTTGAGAGAGTATTGAAATTTTAATGACAAATTAATTTGGTTCCACTGAAATAAAGTGATCAGAAAAATATTCATGGCACAATTTTAATGGCCTCATGACACTAGCTATGTTTCCATCCAAAGATGTAAATTAGATTTATGTGCATAACTGGAATATTGGATAAAAGATGTGCGAATAAATCAGCGTTTGCATCTAATGAGTGAAAAAGAACAGAATCGTCACTTTCTGATTAACTGGCACCAAATATCAAAAGTAAAAATGGAATTTGCAGCAGTAGGAGAATCTGCTTGAATCATTTCTTCATTTAATAAATTACTTGAACCTCAGAAGACAATGCCGACATTAAGTTAGCACATGGTAGTGTTTTAAGGCGTGAAAAGCGGAACACATGTGCTCTTGACTATAATGGAGGTCATAAATTAAAAATAGGTGGATGAAAACCAAGCTAATCATGTTTATGACCGATTTATGACAATTTATGTTGTTTTAGTACATACAAGTTGTCATGACAAAGACAAAGAGAAGGTTGTGGTATATTTGTTCATGTCAAGTTGTCATAAAGACATCTCAAATAATGTCATCTTTGCATTTAACATGACATAACTTAGAGAATGACACTTAATGACAGTTCTCATAAGCATGCATCAAATATCCTTCATATTTATAACTGTCATGTCATTATAAAGGTGTCATGACAGTCTTATGAACACCCCTTCAAGTAAAGTGATACCAGATCTTCATTCTTACTGCACGCCAACAATTGTCTCAATTTTTCCTATCATTATTTTTCCACAAAAATATTACATTTTAGAAAAAGCTAATGAAACATAACAAAAAGTCTCCAGAGCTACGAGAGAACAACCTGTGAGCAATAAAAAAAAATTCCCTTCTGTCTATTTGCAGCTTTGAAAATATCAGATGTAACTTGAGCCGAATAAATCAAATACTTCAGTGACTCTGAGAGATTTTTATACAGACCCCTGTGTGAGATGTCTGGATACATTCGAGGCAAAACTAGTGTGATTTTTTAAGGAAAAAGACAGAAAAGGAGGATGGAATGGAGAAGGTAAGGGCCAACAGAAGGGAGACGGCATGCTTCTGACCTGCAGGGGATGTTTGGGAAATAGTTTCAGAGAAAATGTGTTTAAAGTGTAATGTCAGCCAGCTGCTGGACACACTCTTGCTTGTGCCTCCATAATGGGGAAGTATTCATGTGTGCGTATGTGTGTTTGCTCACTAAAAGATGTCTGAGAAAGCTGAAAGTAGCAGTGCAGGTGTTAAAAACATGGTTATTTTAACATCACTACAGTATATGACCTACAGTTGAAGTTAGAATTATAAGCCCTCCTGAATTATTAGCCCCCCATGTATATTTTCCCCCAATTTCTGTTTAGAAACACATTTCTAAAGATATTAGTTTAATTAACTTTTTTTACTTATTAAGTCCAAATAATTGATTTCTTTTATCTTTGCCATGATGACAGCGCAAAATATTTTACTAGATATTTTTCAAGATACTAGCATTCAGCTTAAAGTAACATTTGAAGACTTAAATATTAGGCTAACTAGTTAGGGTAATTAGGCAAGTCATTGTATAACAGTGGTTTGTTCTGTATACAATTGAAAAAATATACTGCTTAAAAGAAAGCAGGTAAGACAAAAACAGAAGTAAAAAAAATTATTAAACAAGTAAATAACAGGGTGAGAATGTGGTAAAATCTGAAAATATGACATGTGGCTTGTAACTTGTAGTGAGTTACTAGTAGCATAACTTGTATTGAGTTAGTGAGGCGTAACTTGCAGTTATCAAGATCCTATTGAACCATGCAAGATGTCACAACGAGTTGGCAAGATGGCAGAAATACTCGGCATTGCCTTCTGTGGTTGCAAATAACAGTACAATGGCGAGCGCATCCAGTATGAAAGTCTCAACTCATGGCTCTACGTTAATAACTGTGATGGTTGGGTTAAGGTTTGGGGTAGGTATAGACGTTAATGAGTGTGATGGTTGGGTTTAGGATTGGGGAAGGTGTAGACATTAATAACTGTGATGGTTGGGTTTAGGATTGAGGAAGGTGTAGACATTAATAACTGTGATGGTTGGGTTTAGGATTGGGGAAGGTGTAGACATTAATAATTGCGATGGTTGGATTAAGGGTTGGGGTAGGTATAGACATTAACGAGTGTGATGGTTGGGTTTAGGATTGGGGAAGGTGTAGACATTAATACCTGTGATGGTTGGGTTTAGGATTGGGGAAGGTGTAGACATTAATACCTGTGATGGTTAGGTTTAGGGTTGGGGAAGGTGTAGACATTAATAACTGTGATGGTTGGGTTTAGGGTTGGGGAAGGTGTAGACATTAATGACTATTATGGCTGGGAGGTTGTAGACATTAATGACTATTATGTTTGGGTTTAGGATTGGGGAAGGTGTAGATGTTAATAACTGTGATGGTTGGGTTTAAGGTTGGGGTAGGTGTAGACATTTATAACTGTGATGGTGGGATGTTAATCAGTGTGATGGTTGGGTTTAGGATTGGGGAAGGTGTAGACATTAATGACTCTTTTGGTTAGGTTTAGAGTTGGGGTAGGTATTGACTTTAATGAGTGTGATGGTTGGGTTTAGGGTTGGGGAAGGTGTAGAGGTTAATAACTGATGTAAAAAAAAAAAAAGAAATCACAGGAGGGCTAATGATTTTTACTTCAACTTAACAACAACCACACACTAGCTTTCATGTGACTTATATATAAAAGCTCAAAATGAATGCGCTCACATCAATAACAGTGTTAACAAGAAGGGAGCTGAGATGCATGTAATACATCATATGTGAGTTTCACATGGTAAGGATTAACCACATGCTGTAAGTAAAACATAGTCTTTAATACTTAAAATGTGTTCATCTTAGGAACTGTAAGGAATTACCTAATAGCTGCGTTTTCAGAATGAGCCTATGTTGAAGGGTTGATAGATTAACATATATAACCACAAAAACATGGGGTAACACTTTAGTTTTAGTCATACTATTAACTACTGGCTTATTACCTGCCGATTATTGTATCTTATTCTACGTCCCTAATCCTGGCCAAAAACTGAACCCAAACAAATATGACTACAAATGTTTTTTATTCTAGTTACATAAACATATGTGTTATTTTTTGTTATAACTAATTTTTTTATAAGCTAATCATGTTTCAACTCAATTTTTTAAGTTATGCAAAGTTTACTTATTTAAAGTTTAAATATTTTTAGTCAGCTTGATTGATATAAGTTGAGATGACTAGAAAAGCTTATTTGATTCAACAATAAAAAATGAAGGCAGCAAGATTTATTTTACAGCGTACTTTCTAATAATAAGCAGCTAATTAGCAGTGTATTGAGCTAATAGACTTAGTTATAATTATTTGTTAATAACATAAATTGTGACTTGAAATAAAGTGTTACTGAACACACATTAAAGTAAAGTAAGTAATAAAGTATATATGCTCAGAATTGTAATTTTGTAATGAGGTTGTGCTATTGGTGAACAAATTGATATTGTGAATACAGTTTAGACTAAAACTAAATAGAGGTCAGTATAAGTCCTAGTGTCCTATAACTTAAAACACTCAAGTTTAAGAACAGGGTTGCCAGATGCTCATAACAAAAACCGCAAACCCCTAAAACTTGAGGAATAAAACCGCAATCCTGTCTAATCACTTTTGGAGGTGGACAGTTCTGTGATTGGTTCTAAAAATACTACAAAAATTAACATAACATAATAAAATAAAATGTAATTTGTTAATCAGCATGTTCGGGTAACTGTGTTTATCTGGCATTCCAAATAAATAAAAATTAATGCAGGAAACATCCCTCTCTTCTTTCACAAGTGGTGACATGCTTTTTTAGGGTGTTACATAATGACACAAATATCTGTAAATTAAGATACTCTCAAAGAGCACAAATAACATTTCATTGTTAATTTTTCACAACATGTCTTTAATGTAAATTCAATTTAAGAGAATAGAGCAAGCTAGAAGAACAATAGTTTTTCAGTGCTAACACCGGCTCAAGCTTTTAATACATTTGTGCATTACCTGTTCACCCCAAATCATGCCACATGCCCTCACCATAAACTAAAATCCATCCAGCGCTTCTAATAAACCACAAAGACAGACATTTCTTGCCATACATTTGGGTGTTCACCTTTCCTTCTCATCCTGTTCCTCATGTTCTGATTCCACCCATGATTTGGGCTTTTCCACTTTGGCATAAAACCCAATGGACACTGTTCCTCGTGAATCATATAAAAGCCATTTACTAGCTGATTCAATAACCCAGTCAGCTGAGAGTATTTGATTTCATTTTTGCACAAACGCTGCGATGATCTGCAAGCAATGGTATTCCACTGAAAATAACCCACTTAACCTTTCTGCCATTTCACTGGTTTAGTGTGTGCGTATCTCTAAATGCTGTCAATCATATTGAGTCTGCACCTCCATTTAATTAGTGTGAATATCCCCAGCCTACTCTAATCAGAATAATGAGACAACTGCTGGGTCATTACAATTATTCAGTACTTTCTGAACTCTCTTACTTTTAAAAAATTAACTCAGCATGACTGTGCTGTTATTTAAAGAGGTGTTTCCATAAAAATGTGTAGTGGACTTCAGAAAGAATTAGGTCAAGATAGGACACTTCAGATATAATTTTACATATAATTTGGTTATTTATGATAGACTTGATCCTACTTTTGAAACCATACTTTGATATAAAAATATAAAAATGTAACAAACAAAAAATTTTTATAGAGCAACAAATCACATTTTGCATACTTATGTGAAGCTTATTTTGTCTTCCCTCCAAACTGATGTCACTTCCTGAAGAGTGATGTCACAAAGGAACTGACATTTCAAGCTTTCACACAGCTGATGATTGGTTATAAAGCATGTTTGGCATGCTGTCCAGGGAGAGAGCCCTGAGTTTATTAGGTCCTCGAGCCTGGGGCTCCCTCCTGTTTGCAGGGCGAGAGGGGAGTTTGAGCTCAGGTAGATCTCTAGAACTCTCCTGCTGTTTATAGCTAATGACCAATTAGGGATTGCTCTAAAGAGATAACTACTTACTAGAAGCACGTCTATGGCGCCGATTTGAATTAGTCAATTTACTAAAGTCGCATGTTTTTGGATAGTGAGCATACCTGCCAACATTCCCCTTCTTCCCGGGAGTCTCCCGTATATCAGACCCATCTCCCGTATTGTTCCGCCTCCCGGAAATCTCCTGGAATTCCAATCCAGCCCAGACCTGCACCATGTTAGCCCCCCATTTAATTATGAATAAACTAATTATTAAAAATATCAGAAATCTGAAGAAAAATATCTAAAAATACTAAATAAGAATGCAAAAATGGAATGGTACTGATATAAAACAAACTGTGCTATCCAAATGAATGATTGAATGACTGGTTGAATTAATTAACAATGGAACAATCAAATAAAAATTAATAAATCCAAAACTTAACCAAAGTAGTGATGTAGAACAGGTGGTCAAGAGCTGCCTGTAACTACTTGAACTGTGTATTTATCTGTAAATAAGTGCACACCATAAACGTCAACATAGGTTTATTCTGAAAATGTAGCCCTATACACATTTCTGGAGATCACAAATTATGTAGCCAGAAGTACGTATGGCTGCATTTAGTCTTTAAAATGAAGGCTGTGGGGTGGTGGGACGCAGTTCCGTTACCAGCTGACCACTTACCTCCATATGGACAGCTTTCCCGCTGTAACCAGTTTGTCTAGTTTCTCACCGCGTAAGTCGGCAGACTTGAGACGCACAGAGGAGTTGACGATGGGTTTGAGTCTGGCGAAGAACAGTTTAAGAAAGCAGGTAAGACAAAAACAGAACTTAAAAAAGAAAATGAGAAGTAAATAACAGGGTAAGAATGTGGTAAAATCTGAAAACTTGGTAAACAACAAACGAGGGCTTTTCTTTTCTGAATTGTGTTTTAAAACACTGTTGGTTGAGTTTAGAGAAGTGGGTGGGCAGGGCAATCGGTGCTTTTGAAAACACTATTTGTTGGGTTTAGGGAAGGAGGAGGGTGGGTCGGTCAGTCAGTCAGTCGACAGTGGCCTCTGATGGATTTACGTGAAAACAGCAGGTGGGAATGGCACTTGAGATATTAGAGATCTTAAAAAGCATACACAGCGGCCTCTGACACATTCGCTACAACAAAAATTGCAAAAAAAAAAACCTTTCCCCAGAAATGTATATAGCGGTACGTTTTCAGAATGACCCTGGGTTGATAAACGTTCATCAGCCAATCAGAATCAAGCCTTTAACAGTCCCCATAGCATGTTTGATTTTTGTGTTCTCAGTGTGATATTATAGTTAAAATGAATATAGGATTTTATATTGAATATAAATTGTATATCAGAGAGGGAAATTGTGAAAATGTACTGTGTGGTTAAGTCGTCCCCCTCTCTCATCCAGTTTGTATCCAGTGGTGCTGGCAGCTGTGCAGTGGCAGTAGGTCAAAGTCCCACAGCTAGTAGTGACAGAGGAAACGAGGGTGAGAAACATGGGATTGGCACTTCCTGCCTAACTAGTGACTGACAGACACCACTGGGCTTTGTTCTCCTCCCTCTGGTACTTACTGTCTGCTGGCCCTTCTGTGGCCTGGGCGTATCTGTGATGGACAGATAGTTATTCAATTCACAGGGAGGAGGGGGAAAGGAAAGAAAAGACAAATCCCAATCAAAAACAGCATAGTAGCATACTATAATAGCATAGTAAGACAAAAAAATTAAGCTGAATTTTGTGGTGGTTAGATCTATAGGTATTGCACAGGCATTTACAATATACAGTATAGGTGCCAAATGGACTTTCAAAATGGAACTGGTGCCTAAATATTGTCTGAAACAATATTTTAAAGACACACAAATTGATGTTGGATAACCTGAAAGGCATAGTTCATCCAAAAAGGAATATTCTGTATATATCATTTGCTCAACCTCAGCTTGTTCCAACCCTGTATACATTTCTTTGTTCTTCTGAACTCAAAAGAAGATGTTTAAAAAAAGAAGGTCAGTAACCGTAACCGAGTCAGTAACAGATGATATTAGCCACAGCCATGTCACCCTGCAGCCCAAGACCGGTTACTCACTGAAGCTAAGCAGGGCTGAGCATGGTCAGTACCTGGATGTGAGACCACATGGGAAAACTAGGTTGCTGTTGGAAGTGGTGTTAGTGAGGCCAGCAGGGGGTGCTCAACCTGTGGTCTGCGTGAGTCCTAATGCCCCAATAAAAGTGAAGGGGACACTACACTGTCAGTGGGCGCCGTCTTTCGGATGAGACATTAAACTGAGGTCCTGACTCTCTGTGGTCATTAAAAATCACATGGCACTTCTCGTGAAAGAGCAGGGGTGTAACCCCAGTGTCCTGGCCAAAGTCCCTCTATCGGCCCTTATGATCATGGCCTCCAAATCATCCCCGACTACCGAATTGGCTCGATCACTGTCGCTCCTCTCCACCAATAGCTGGTGTGTGGAGAGCGCACTGGCGCTGCTGTCCTGTGGCAGCCGTCACATCATCCAAGCAAATAAGTGACGAGATCTAAGTAAATAATGGCAGAATTTTCATTTTTGTGTGAATATCCCATTAAAGAATGGCTTTGTAAAGGACAAAAAAAGCTAAGTATTATACTTAGAGGGGGCCTATTATGCCTCTTTCTACAAGATATAAAGTAAGTCTCTGATGTCCCTAGAGTATATGTGACATTTCAGCTCAAAACACACCGCAAATAATGTTTTATAACTCTTTGAAACTGTCCCTTTTAGGTTTTGATCATAATTGTGCCATTTTGGTGATTGTCGCTTTAAATTCAAATGAGATTATGCTCCCAGCCCTCTTTTCAAAAGAGGGTGGAGCTACAAATACCTGTCAGCATAGTGGCAGATTCCACAACAAGACTAATGTCCGATGAGGAAGAGATCGTCACTAATGGGTGGGGCTTTCTCTCTATGAGGACACGTACAAAGGGAGAATGTCAATTAAACAGTGTTTCAGCAGAAAATATATTTTTACCATTAGAAGCTGGTTATATTCACAGACTGTTGCCACACAACTGTCTTTAAACCCTTTATAAAAGTTATTTTTGCATAGCAGGTCTCTTTTAAAGTTAAAAAAGTAAATATAAAAACAAAAATAATAAAAATCTGGTGAATAAACGAAGTATCATAAAAACAATTTAAAAATGCACATAAGAGATGCTCATTCATTGTAGGCATGGGAAAAATCACTGTGCACATACTGTAGATAGAATATGTTTAATCTAAATTACAATTTCTGTTAAATTACTTATGGACTACTGATTATTTTTTTATGCTTCTTGATTTCTTCATATAAAAAAGCATGTTTCCAATCCTCTACTTCCTACCAGTTATAAAGTACCTGTGCCAATCTGTTTCAGCAAATGCCATAGCTTCCCAATCTGGCGTTCTGTTGTTTTAGCTAACTGCTTGTGGTTCATCCTTCTGGTACATCTGACAAATGAACAAAAGTGAAAAATAAAACATAAATACAGATGGGAAAATTACTTTTTTTTTTTTTTTTTACCATGTACTACATACAATGTAGGCCCCAGGGCGAGTTGAATCAAGCTTCAGCATTAAATGAAGACTACAGGGCAAGTTAGTAGTGAAAAAGTAGTGTTTGTTATGTAAAATAGTCACATAGTTCACAAAATGAGTTTGAATACTGGCGGATACTGATATTCTAACACAATACATGCTTTGTAAATCCCACAACACTTTCCATGTGATTGTCAATATTCATCTTCCAATGAAGAAGAAGATTCTGTCACATTCTATTAATCCTCAATGATCTATTAAACGTGAGTTACACCCTTCATTTAAAAACGACAGACCTTTCCAAGTCCAAAATGTTCTGTACTGGCAAGGCTTTGGAATACACATTATTAAATTTTCATTCCAAACACAGTGATTTGCCTAAGGCAAGCTGTCATTGGCCGGTCTGTTGCTGTGGAGTGATCTCACTATCGAGACTTCATTACAAAGTCAAGTCTACTAATAACTCTGGAAGATAAAAACATTTTGACCCAGCCTCCCAAAATAAAACCTCTCTCTTTCTCTGGAATATGGGTCTTTAGTCTTCCGTCCACAGAGATTGGCATCAATGAGAAAGAGAGAAAGAATGGAACATAGTATATTCAGGATTTGTATGCAATGCCTGTGGTCTGGTGTTACAAGCTTATCGGGCATCTGCACTCTTAAGGGAAACTGCACAGGACCCCACAGGCCGTCCACACTGCTGCCTGCCAGTAAAATATAGTCATGTACCTTTTAGATCTGTAACCAGATCTGTATGTTGAGTGTGATAACCCACTCAGTCGTAAAATAATATATAAAAGTCATTTATCCCATAGGTAAAAAAATTCACAAGTATATTTATGTTTGAAACAAGAACAATATTGGAATTTTTTTAAGTAACAAATCTGTGAGCAGAACAAATTTCATATGCTTGTTGATAACGCATATGTTTGAACCTAAATTACTTGTTCTGTATGTGTAGATTTGTGCATGATGAATGTATGTGTGTGTGTGTGTGTGTGTGTTCTACATTCCTCGCATGAATCAGTCGGGTTTGTAGCTGTATCCTGTGAGAGGCTCTAATGACGGTAGTTTGTAATTGTGCTCAGTGGAGTGGGGAGAACTGTTCAGCGATAAACTGTCTGTCCCTGGTTAAGTAAACTCAACAGGTCAGGGGGGAATTGTTTTAGAGATGACCCTTTCTATTCTGTCTGACCAGAAAATGTCATTAGGGCTGGAATTGTCGTGCATGTCTGTCTAGGCCTGCATGTAAATATATGCGTGAGTATGCATCAGTGTGGCTTGTGTGCAATATAACATTTTTACAACCCCATGCACTATACAATAGGGTATGCATTTAGTCTAATAATTAATGCCATTTGTCAACTTAATGGCATTTACTGTAAACTTTGGCTGAAAATGTGTTGCTTAATGCTGTATTTGCTTATTATTTATTTCTGTATCTTTAAAGATACTGTCAAATCTCATGAGACTCGTTTTTGTGATTTTACCCTGTTCACACATGTACAAATGTACTTTTATAAACATCTTAAAGCATGCATTTTATGCCAGAGCCTTCAAAGTGATTCATACCATTGAAAAAAAAAAACATGACAGAACAAAACATGCTTTTAACATCATAACTAGCAGGAAAATTATAATACCAAATAGCTATAGAGTGCAACTTCGGGTTATCTTTTTAAATGATTTTGTTATTCGATGTGCTTCATGGAATTGTTTTTTTTTTTTTTTTGAGGAATCGGATCTCTATGAGTTTCTTTAATGTACTGTTGATTACCTATAATATTGTGAAGAATAGATTTTAAGTTTATAATGAAGTAAACGAATACAATGATGAGTTTCCATAGTTGAATGAAAGTAAGTGATTATGATTTATATGATTTCATTATGATTCTTTAAACAAATCTGTCTTCTTTGATAATGAAGATAATGTTTTTTGTTTTTTTTTGTAGGTGGATGCGATATTTCTTATGATGTTATTTATAATATACATAATTGGATGATTGACAAATTAATTAATAAGGTAATAGCTATGTTTCCATCCAAAAATGCTAATTAAATTTATGTGCAAAACTGGAATATCGCATAAAAGACGTGCGAATACAGCAGCTCTAAATATCAAGAGTAGAAACAGAATTTGCTGCGGTAGAAGAAGCTGTGTGAATCCTTTCTTTATTTAATAAATGACTTGTGCCTCAGAAGACAATGCCGACACACAATGAACGCGTGGTGGCATTTGAAGGCGTGAGACGTGGAGCACAGACGCTCTTGACTATAATGGAGGTCATTAATAATATAACACTAATACTGAAATGGTTACGCTGTTTCAAAATGACCAAAACAACATTGTGGATGTTTTACAATGTGGTCAGCCGCTTGGTTTGTCCATTCACATACATTTTTATCACCACATGATCTCTTATTACAAAATCATATGACTTTTTTTAATGTGCATCCAGGTTTCCATCGTAGTTTATGCATATTTTTCCTTATTGAACAAAAAGTTTATCTTACTCAGTTATGCGCATATGTTTTTAGCACATTTTCAAAATTTATGCGGCCGTTTTATAATGCGCATATCCAAAATATATCCAGAAGATAAAATATCCAGAAGATAAAATATTATCAGACAAACTGTGAAAATTTCCCTGCTCTGTTAAACATCATTTGGGAAATATTTAAAAAAAATAATAAATTGAAACGGGGGCTAATAATTCTGACTTTTTTTTTGCTACAAATTAGAGTTTATATTGTTGTGATTCACCTGGTTCTCAGTTAGTTTTTAATTGCTAAATGCTTTAAAATAACACCTTTTATGAATTGCAATGAGGAAATACTTCCAAAAAGTTAGAGGGACAATTTGACATATTAATGACAATTTTTAATGCAACGCAAAAACCAGAATGAGGTTTTTTGCTCAATCGGAGAAGCACTTACCAGTTTAAAGTAAAATTAAGCTCTTCTTAAAATAGGTATGCTACAATACAAATGTCAAGCAAACATGTTATGTGCATCGTAAAAGCAACAAGTAAAAAAAGAAAGTCAAAATTATTTTTAATTTAGTAATTGGGCTGTGCTTTTAGTGAACGAATTCCAATTTAATGGTTTTACCTCCCTTGAAACAGAGTGTGAAAGGGAAGGGCTTCAAAATTTACCCTTAAGAAATGGGACAGCACTACAACACTAGCATACATCATCGCAATCTCTTGCTTCATATGAGATCGACCATCACAACTGCTATAATTATTCCAGTTGCATTATTTTTTGGGATTTTATCTTCAGAAAAAAAAATAATAAATCACAGAAGCCAACAATATCATATCATCATAACGATTGAATGCGGATCGTAACTGTACTGTGCATTTACACTGTGGCCATATTCAACTATGTGCACACACAAAAACAACATTAACATTATAGCAGACTATACCCACCAGACTTATCTGACAGGGTATTTGAGTGCCATCTAGTGATAGATATGAAAGTATGTCATGGGACTGCTATACCAGAGTAATTATTTTGGATTAAAATTAGCGAAATTTAGCGTTTTTTATATATATTTTTTTAAAAGCATGATGATAAAACGAACACCGTTATGAATGTGGTAAAACATTCTTGCTTGTTATAAAATTCATGATTATGACAAAAAAAAAACTAATTTGTGCATCTCCTTCCGTGTGCAGCCATGTTTTCAATGTAGCTGGTGTATTCAGGGAAATTTTTGTAACCTTTGGTTTTGAGTGTGGTCCTGAAAACTCTCTGTTTCATGGGCTATCTAGCCCTTCCCCTTAGCCCTGCGCCTTCAAGCTAAAGAGAATTGGGACACCCTTATCCCTTAATGTGAACGTGTAAAATGTAGGGTATGGTAAGGGAAAGGATAAGGGGTAGAATTGGAATTGGGCCTAAATAAAGACTAGTAAGGGGGCAATGAAAGTGTTTTTGTGCTATAAATTAATATAATAAACAATTTATAATTCTATAATAAAGTAATTTAAAAAAAGTAAAAATTAATAATAAACCTAAACTGTGTGTAGTCTGTAGTGATTTAAGTAATGCATTATAAATAAATCAGGAATTAACCTCTGACAAGATTTAACCGCTGTTTGAGTCCATTAAATGCTAAATGTTTGATTATAAGTACAGTATGTTGACTACTGCATACGGTTCTGAAAAGATATAACAGGACAGCACCATTTCCAGACAGCATTTATAGACATCCTTCTATAAACTTTGCCTTTTATGAATTGGCCTAATCCAAGCAGCCACATAAAAATAATTCCATTAATCATGTGCCTACTTTGCTCCAGAAACCATTTACAGGATGCAGCCATTTGAAAAGCAAACTTTAATGGAAAAACAATTATGAACAATTCAAAGTCATTAGCGGCATGGGAGCAGAGTGGACATGTGTGTGTGTGTGAGAGAGAGAAAGAGTGTGTGTGGGTGTTTGAGTCTCCAAGGAGGTCATTACTGAAAGGTTGGTTAAGTAAAGGTGTGTGTTAACACTCTCAATGCCATAAGTTTGAAGAATAGCTGATTAGAGACACAAAACATGCAGTGTATGTCAAGCCTACATAAGCCATACATAAAACACTTCACTTAAGAAATAACACATGCGTTGTAATGTGGGCAGCACGTTTTAGTGGCATCTGTGAAAAATACGACAGTGGCTTTATAATGGTATTTCCAGGCAAAGCTAAATACAATGAAAAGGCTTCCGAAGTGTGTGTTAAAAATTCTGAGGTTTAAATTGGTGCCACATTTAGTCTCGTTAAAGTCACAGTGCAGGTACTGGGATGCTGTGGCACAAACGTAACCTTGTTATCAGCCTCATTACTGAAAGATATTGCCACTGTTAGTGTTTCCTTTACACGTGCAGGGCTCTAATCACCACATATACAGCTTTCCAGTTCACATCCCTTTCACTAAAGTCACTGCATGTTCTGTTAAGGGAGCTGCTGACAAATGTGCAACACAAGAGTTTGGTTTTCTTCATTACTGTTTGCAAAAGTAAATGCTTTCATTCAAATAAATGGATGAATGGATGGATTAAATGATTACTGAAACAGCAAAATGGATGGATGAATGGATGAAAAGATTTACTGAAACAGCAAAAACTAATGGATGGATGAAAAGATGTACTGAAACCGCAAAAATAGATGGATGGATGGATTAAAAGATTACTGAAACAGCAAAAATGAATGGATGGAAGAATGGATGAAGAGATGAAAAGATTTACTGAAACAGCAAAAATGGATATATGGATGAAAAAAATTACTGAAACGGCAAAAAGGGAGGGATGGATGAAAAGATGTACTGAAACAGCTAAAATTGATGGATGGATGGATGAAAAGTTTACTGAAACAGCAAAATGGATGGAGGGATGGATGATGGATGAAAAGATTAACTGAAACAGCAAAAATGGATGGAGGGATGGATGGATGGATGGATGGATGAAAAGATTTACTGAAACAGCAAAATGGATGGAGGGATGGATGGATGAAAAGATTTACTGAAACAGCAAAAATGGATGGAGGGATGGATGGATGGATGAAAATATTTACTGAAGCAGCAAAAATGGATGAATAGGTTGATGGATGAAAAGATTTCTGAAACAGCAAAAATGGATGGATGGAAGGATGGATGATGAAAAGATTTACTGAAACAGCAAAAATGGATGGATGGAAGGATGGATGATGAAAAGATTTACTGAAACAGCAAAAATGGATGGATGGAGGGATGGATGAAAAGATTTACTGAAACCGCAAAAATGGATGAATAGGTTGATGGATGAAAAGATTACTGAAACAGCAAAAATGGATGGATGGAGGGATGGATGAAAAGATTTACTGAAACCGCAAAAATGGATGAATAGGTTGATGGATGAAAAGATTACTGAAACAGCAAAAATGGATGGATGGAAGGATGAATGATGAAAAGATTTTCTGAAACAGTAAATATGGATGGATAGATTGATGGATGGATGGATGGATGGATGGATGGATGGGTGGATGCAAAGATTTACTGAAACAGCAAAAATAGATGAATGAAAAGATTACTGAAACAGCAAAAATGGATAGACGGAAGGATCGATGGATTAAACAGCAAAATGGATGGAGGGATGGATGATGGATGAAAAGATTAACTGAAACAGCAAAAATGGATGGAGGGATGGATGGATGGATGGATGGATGAAAAGATATACTGAAACAGCAAAATGGATGGAGGGATGGATGGATGAAAAGATTTACTAAAACAGCAAAAATGGATGGAGGGATGGATGGATGGATGAAAATATTTACTGAAGCAGCAAAAATGGATGAATAGGTTGATGGATGAAAAGATTACTGAAACAGCAAAAATGGATGGATGGAAGGATGGATGATGAAAAGATTTACTGAAACAGCAAAAATGGATGGATGGAAGGATGGATGATGAAAAGATTTACTGAAACAGCAAAAATGGATGGATGGAGGGATGGATGAAAAGATTTACTGAAACCGCAAAAATGGATGAATAGGTTGATGGATGAAAAGATTACTGAAACAGCAAAAATGGATGGATGGAGGGATGGATGAAAAGATTTACTGAAACCGCAAAAATGGATGAATAGGTTGATGGATGAAAAGATTACGGAAACAGCAAAAATGGATGGATGGAAGGATGAATGATGAAAAGATTTTCTGAAACAGTAAATATGGATGGATAGATTGATGGATGGATGGATGGATGGATGGGTGGATGCAAAGATTTACTGAAACAGCAAAAATAGATGAATGAAAAGATTACTGAAACAGCAAAAATGGATAGACGGAAGGATCGATGGATTAAACAGCAAAATGGATGGAGGGATGGATGATGGATGAAAAGATTAACTGAAACAGCAAAAATGGATGGAGGGATGGATGGATGGATGGATGAAAAGATTTACTGAAACAGCAAAATGGATGGAGGGATGGATGGATGAAAAGATTTACTGAAACAGCAAAAATGGATGGAGGGATGGATGGATGGATGAAAATATTTACTAAAGCAGCAAAAATGGATGAATAGGTTGATGGATGAAAAGATTACTGAAACAGCAAAAATGGATGGATGGAAGGATGGATGATGAAAAGATTTACTGAAACAGCAAAAATGGATGGATGGAAGGATGGATGATGAAAAGATTTACTGAAACAGCAAAAATGGATGGATGGAGGGATGGATGAAAAGATTTACTGAAACCGCAAAAATGGATGAATAGGTTGATGGATGAAAAGATTACTGAAACAGCAAAAATGGATGGATGGAGGGATGGATGAAAAGATTTACTGAAACCGCAAAAATGGATGAATAGGTTGATGGATGAAAAGATTACTGAAACAGCAAAAATGGATGGATGGAAGGATGAATGATGAAAAGATTTTCTGAAACAGTAAATATGGATGGATAGATTGATGGATGGATGGATGGATGGATGGGTGGATGCAAAGATTTACTGAAACAGCAAAAATAGATGAATGAAAAGATTACTGAAACAGCAAAAATGGATAGACGGAAGGATCGATGGATTAAACAGCAAAATGGGTGCTTGGATGCACAGATAAAAAAGCAGTCAAACAGACATAGGTGGAAAGCAAAAAAGACAGAGAGAACATTGATAAATAGATATATTTAGTATATATAGTAATATATATATAGTAAATATTTTAACAAAATCAAAATAGCAATGGATAGATGGAATTACAGAACCATGGATGGATGGATATATGAATGAATGGATGGAATTACAGAACGATGAATGGGTGGATGGATGGATAGATGGAGGAATATATTGATGGATGAATAGATGGATAGATGGATGGATGGGTGGGTGGATGGATGGATGGATGGGAGGCATGGATGGATAAAACAGCAGACAAACAGACATAGGTGGAAAGCAAAAAAAGTGAGAGAGAATATCGGATAGAGAGATAAACTAATTATAGACATGAATAAATGGAAAGATAGATAGACAGACAGACAGACAGACAAATGGCAGCAATCATTGTTTTTTATCCTGTGCTCTGAGCCCTCACCTTTTTGATCCTCAACTACTGGCAGTCGAAGCTGGTAGTAAAACTAGTAAATTATTGAAGTTTATATTTGTGTGCTTGTCAGACTTAGAGGAAAGTATATGAAAGACCTACAACAGCCCAGCCTCATTAGCAATGGTAAACTTTATTAAAACAGTGCAACGAGAGGCACCCTGGGAAGAAAGGGCCACATGCTCATATGACTTACTGACACCTATAACAACACCAGCAGTCCCACAGTAAATCTCCACAGACCAATCAGATTGGCACTTCTAACTAACCCATATTCAGTGACTTTCTCTCTGTGGCACCAGTCATAATTTAAACGTCTTAATTAAAAACCAAAATTAATTCCACATGGCGTTAAAACTAAGAGAGAGAACTGATATCCAGGATTGAGTCTTGGTTAATTTGATTTAGATTTTAAAAAATATTTAATTGTGGACAAATATCTGCCAAATAAAAAATAAAAAAACGTATAAAAGTTTATACGCAGAAAGAAAAAAAATGGATGGATGGAATTACTGAACATGGGGTGGCTGGATGGATGATGGATGTAATTACAGAATGATCGATGGATGGGTGGAATTAATAAATGTGGGATGGATGGATGGATGGATAGAATGATGGATGGATGGATGGATGTAATTACAGAATGATCAATGGATGGGTGGGTGGATGGATGCATGGATGGGTGGATGGATGGATTGATAAATGTAATTATATAACAATGGATGATTGGATGGATGGATGGATGGAATTAGTGAACGTTAAATCAATAGATGGAATTACTGAACATGGGATGGATGGATGAAATTACAGAATGGTGAATGGATGGATGTAATTACAAAATGATGGATGGAAGGATGGATGGATTTAATTACAGAATGATAGATGGATAGGTGGACGGATTGATAAATAGAATTACAGAACGATGGATGTATCAATGAATGAATGGATGGGTGGAATTACAGAACGTTGGATGGATGTAATGATAGAACAATAGATGGATGAGATCATTCAAAGCAAGGGTCATTACACTTTCTACTCATTTGACTACTGTAACCTGCAGAAATTATAATCATTATTCATACAACAATCGTTGCTCTCTAATTTTGATCAAATTTCTGTCCACAAAATAAAGGGTGACTGTTAAAATGTCTTGTGTATTTTGTAAAACACTGTTCTTCCAACAAATTTCCTTCACATTGTGAATGATGAAGCTAATGAGTGTTTATAAATTGTCCTCTAATTTTGATCTCTGCCGTAGACAGACAGACAGATTAACCCAATCTATAGCATTTCTTTCCATTTCTGTTTTCTTGTGAAACATCTCGTTGGCCAGATCATACACGCTTCCTGTCCTGATGTTTTCAAGCTATTGTGTCCTCAAGGCTCTTCATGCTAATGTCCACTGTGTGCACAGACAGAGAAAGAGGTTAAAGAGAGAGGTGAAGGGTCACAGGAAGCCCCAGAGTGCTTCATTAAGAGGGTCAGAGTGGGTTAAGCTTAGTGCACCTGTGAAAAGTGAACCCAGGGGAGAGAAAGAGAGAGAAAGAGAAGACACATTACTGAAGTCAAACACACACCAGTACATCCTGAGGCAGTTCACTGGAGAGCAGCTATTATTCTGCAATTATTACTCTTAGATTTAATTATAATATGTTTAATGCATGCATCTACTATGAGAAGAGACTATGCTTATTTACATATCAAAGAACCTGAAAGAAGAAGTGAAGTAAATACAAACATTCTGGACATAATAAAAGTCCCAATAAGGGCCTGTTTATTTAAAACAAACTCTATTAAATTACATTTTTACCACATGAAGCATTAATTAATTAATTTATTTTCCTATGGGAGTGTATGCTGATGTTTTATTTCTAATGAAAAATTGTCTAACACATTAGTTTTTTCCTCTTTTTGTGGAAACATTTTAACTTAAAATGTATTTTAAGTCTCCCCAAACTCTTCCCAGACCCGAGTTTTTGCTTCTGCAACCGCCTGGGCTGCAGCACGCTTGGGCTGGCAATACCTATCAGCTGCCTCGGGAGTCCTGCAACCCAACCAAGCCCTGTAGGACTCCTTCTTCAGCTTGACGGCATCTCTTACTTCAGGTGTCCACCGCCGTGTTCGTGGATTGAACCTAAGATCTAGAAGGTGAGCTCTATACCCTCACCAGGGTGCTCAAGAGGAAATGGGAGTATGCCCAACCAGTCCACATGTGTTTTGTAGACTTGGAGAAAGCATTCGACCGTGTCCCTCGTGGCATTCTGTGGAGGGTGCTCTGGGAGTATGGGGTCAGAGGCGCTCTGTTAAGGGCTGTCTCATCCCTGTATGAACAGAGTAGGAGTCTGGTTTGCATTTAGTCAGACTTGTTTCCAGTGCATGTTGGACTCCGGCAGGCCAGCCCTTTGTCACCAATTCTGTTCAGAATTTTTATGGATGGAATTTCAGGGTGCAGCCTTGGGCTGGAGGGGGTCCGGTTTGGCGACCACAGGATTTAATCTCTGTTATTCACAGACAATGTTCTTCTGTTGGCTTCATCGAACATGGACCTTCAATAGCACTCGGGCGGTTTGCTGCCGGGTGTGATATGGCTGGGATGAGAATCAGCACCTCCAAGTCTGAGGCCATGGTTCTCCACTGGATAAAGGTGGTTTGCCATCTCCAGGTTGGAGGAAAGTCCTTACCCGAGGTAGAGGAGTTCAAGTATCTCTTGGTTTTGTTCACGAGTGAGGGAAGGATGGAACGTGAGGTGGATTGGTGCAGTGGCAGCAGTAATGCAGTCAATGTACCGGTCCATTGTGGTAAAGAAGGAGCTGAGCCAAAAAGCAAAAAGGTAAAGTTCTCAATTTACTGGTCAATCTACATTACTACTGTCACCTATATTCATGAGCTTTGGGTCATGACGGAAAGGACAAGATCCCGGATAAAAGCGGCTGAAATAAGTTTTCCTTCGCAGGGTGGCAGGGCACACCCTTATGGATAGGGTGAGGAGCCCTGACACCCGGGAGAAGCTCGGCGTAAAGCCGCTGCTCCTCCACATCGAGAAAAGTCAGTTGAGGTGGCTCGGGCATCTGTTTGTGATGCCTCCTGGATGCCTACCTAGGAAGGTGCTGCAGGCATGTCCCACCGGGAGGAGGCCTCGGGGAAGACCCAGGACACGCTGGAGGGACTATGTCTCTCGGCTGGCCTGGGAACGCCTCGGGATCCCCCCGGAGGAGCTGGGGGAAGTGTCTGGGGAGAGGGAAGTCTGGGGTTCTCACCCAAGACTGCTGCCCCCACGACCCGGCCCCAGAAAAGCAGTAGAAAATGAATGAATGAATGAATGAATGAATGAATAAATGAATGAATGAATTTTAATTCGGACATATCTAATCTGTCGTCGCAATAGCCCAGTGGTTAGCACGCTGACATATGGTACAGTAGCACTTCAGGGCATCCTGAGTTCGAATCCACGCTCGAGGACGTTTCCTGTCCCTAGCCCCTCTCTCTCTCCCACTTCGCTTCCTGTCTGAAATACTGTCCTATCAACTTAATAAAAAGGCCAAAAATAAAATATTTTAAAAATAATAATAATAATAAAAGAAATATCAAATCTGGCTAAATGTAACATATTTGATGGTATAAGGTAGAAATAGCTTATATTTACAGTTAAGCACTTTTTACAGAAAAGAACAGCAAACTATTTTTGAAGAACTTTTGTTTTAACATATTAAATCAGGAAAATTCCAAAAGCATCCCAAAAAGCTCGTTAAAATTGTTAAATTTAATCTAGCCAACTTCAGGCATATAAGACCTCACTTGACCAAAGAAGCAGCAAAAGGTTTTATGCACTTTTTTTTCACATATCACATATTGTCTTACTAGTTGGTCACACACCACTAAAACAGTTTTAAAATCAGTTGATTCACTTTATAAACAGATACTTAAAGTATTTGATCAGAAGACTATTAGGTATCATGACTGTAATATAACACAAAAACATTATTTATTGAGCTTTAATAATATTAAATATTAGGCTGATGCTTGTATGACTTTTAAAATGTAAAATGTATATGCTCCACCATCATTAGGTGAGTTTGAGACAGAAAAATAATATTGGCAACACAACACAGTCTTTTACTAGAGGAGACTGTGCTGTGCAGTTTAGACGTACAACTTTAGCACGGTCAGTCTTCACAGTTGATTTAAGGGGTATTGAAAATTATTCAACATTTCAAGACAAGTAAAAGAAATGGCTGAAAGCAAATCAAGTTTGTAATCAAGTGTAATTCTTTTATCTTGTTTTTTATAAAACTCCTATTATATGTTTAGTCTTTTTGGTGTATGTAATTTTACTGATAATGTATGTGTAACAATATGTTTTGATTTTAGGTTGCCTTGTTAAAATCTAGCAGGGGGCAGCAGATGAAAATTAGTCCTTGTGGCTAACTCTGGCTTATTTACAGTTTTACTGTTGAATAATGAGCATTGTTCCGGTTATAAAACAATGACCGGAATAGCTAAAAATAAATGAATTATATTTTGCTAAAAATATTTTTCAATAAAACATGTTTGGAGTATTGCCTGAGTAATAAAAATTGGTTTTAGCATAATAATCTGAATGAAAATGTAAGTTGGGTTAACTTGAATGAAGATCATGTTGCAAACAAAGCAGCGAACTACAATTTAACATTTTTGAAAATTAAAAAGACTTTTCTAAAGAGCCTAAAAATGTTTAATCCTACATTTGAAAGATTTCTTGATCCTAAACATACGTTTTCAGTGTGGTATAAAGGTTTTTTGACTGTATATTACACCAAACCAACCTAAAAGAATCTTATGAAAGCCAAAGGGCAGAACATGTCACCCAGTGACCCAGACTGACATTAATATAGTAATTGGTTAAGAGAGCCTCTTTGTAGAATGACCCATCGTTGCTGAGGGTTACTCTAGGGCATCCAGCACTTACCCTTCAGGCAACATCTGACAGGTCAACAGTCTAATTGGTCAATATTTCTTCCGTGCTGCATTAAAACCAGCATCAGTCGCCCAGAGCTGTACAGAGGGCACAGTCATCCTAGCTTCATCACAGCTGTATGAACATCTACTAGACCACATTCTCAGAGGACCACCATCACTACCAGAAAGAGAAAGACAAATAAAGCTTTCACATGAGTAATACAATATAAATAATGATAAACCAACTAAACTTCAAAGATTTTAATCTTTAAAGTCATTATTAGACTACACTGAAAAAACATTAAAGTTTTACTTTCCAACTGCCAAATGCCAAAAGTATTCACTATTTTAGAATAGAAATTCTTGTAATACAGTCATTGCTATAAACAGTAGTTTTTAGACCTCTTTCCTTTTAGTAAAGAAGTATTAGATTTATAGGTGTGCATTTTACCTTCTTATGCATCAAATGTGAGCTCTAAACTTGTTCTTGATTGAGTCATGTTGAATTCTTCTTTCATCATTTGTAATGTTTCCAAATTGCATTGTAATTTTAAATAACAATTTTTTTTCTGTGTTATATTATTTTCTGTGGCAGTTCATTCCGCTGTGGCGACCCCTGATAAATAAGGGAATAAGTCAAAGTAAAATGAAGGGATGAATTATTTTCTGTAAAGCTGCTTCTGGCCATGACACGTTTACACCTAAATTGTTATAAGAGATGTGTTTAAGGTATATGCAGCATCCTTAATTTATTCTCTTAGGTAAGGCAAGATCTTCTCTTATGGTTCATACTTAGAGGGAAAATGTGCTTAATCCATTAAAAAATGTGAAGCAGTAGAATCAGTACTAAGTATCAGCCAATCACCATGACAAGGAATTAGTACTCTGTTTCGGTTGCAAAAAATCCTGATCGGAGCATCCCTAGCTTTGACCTAACTTGGCTGTCAGAGCAGCAATACTCCCTCTGGCTGTACAAGACTGATCTTAGTAAGTCAGTAAATACACACTTAGGAAAAAGTAGTAAACTAAAGTAAAGGTCAAGTATAAAATTATACTTTATTTAGTAAGTATACTAACATCAATGTATAGTGTACTTGAAATGTTCTTCCAGAAGCCCATTAAGATACACTGCAGTGACAAAAGCTGCACACTTTGTGGATAAAGATATAAACATAAATGTTCATTTTAAGCTTGTACAGTTCAAATAATTGTTAAGTTGTTTACTGATGTCTTTAAAAGAAACAAATTAACACCATGACTCCTTGTGTCGGTGTCAGTCTGAACAGCCGCACCGCACCCTCAATTTATCCAGCACATGTTTTTACACAGCGGATGCCCTTCCAACTCCAACCCATCTCTGAGAAACGTCCATTCACATTCATTCACACTCATACACTTCAGCCAATTTTGTTTACTCTATTCATATAGCTCATGTCTTCGGACTGTGGGGCAAACCGAAGCATCTGGAGGAAACCCACACGAACACGGGGAGAACATGCCAACTCCACACAGAAATGCCAACTGACCCATGCCGAGGTTTGAACCAGCGACCTTTTTGCTGTGAGGCAACAGCACTACCTATATATATATATATATATATATATATATATATATATATATATATATATATATATATATATATATATATATATATATATATATATATATATATATATATATATATATATATATATATATAGGTGGCACAGTGGCCCGGTAGGTAGTGCTGTTGCCTCACAGCAAAAGGTCGCTGGTTTGAACCTCAGCTTTATATATATATATATATATATATATATATATATATATATATATATATATATATAAATATATAAATAAATATATATATATATATATATATATATATATATATATATATATATATATATATATATATATATATATATATATATATATATAAATAAATATTAAAATTAATTTTGGGTGAAACACATAAGCAAACCCACAATATCAATGAGTGAACGACAAAATATCACAACTAACTAAATGCAATAAAGTGAGTTTTATTTACAAAGATAGCAATAATAAGTGCAACAATATGTATAGAAAGAACAATAAATATTTACAAAAATGTATTGAAAATCATATACAACAAATGGGACACAGGTAGATAGGAGAGTTGGAAAAAATGAGACGTGGGCGGCATCCAAACAATAGAAATAAATAAAACAAAACAAGCTATTCTATTGGCCCAAACTCTACACTAACTATCCAAACAGAAAAATATATCAATACAGAACAGGAAATCATCTCATCTCTGACGCACTACCTTACCTATACTAAGATAAGAAAGAAAAAAGAAAAGAAAAAAATAAATAAATACACACACACACACACACACACACATACACATACACATAAACATACACATACATATATGTGTATATACATAACATTACATTACATGAAATACTATATATAATATTTCTTTTTAATTTATTTTAATTGTTCTCTGCAATGCTCATTTTAAAGAAAACAACTATTCAAAAGAAAATACAATTTCAATTGACACCAGGGTGATGGAAAATAATTCTGGCTGAACTATTGCTTTAAAACGTCTGCAGGTTTTATTGCCTATGCATGTTTTTATGATTCTGTGCTTGCATTTGAGGAATGCTCCTGTGTTTTAGCAGTCGTCCAGATCTGGCCTGTCCACTATATGAGCATTATATCTGGCAAAAGTCCTCTCATTTTCCTCTCCATCACTATAGACTGCATGACCTAACGTCTGCACTTCTGCTTGCAACAGCCACTGAGTATATTTCACTCCAGCACTGGGATACCCAACACCCAATCATCAATCCTCCTCAGGGAAAACCTTGTGTCTGTAACTCCCAGCAGACATCAGACGGAAACCTACTGTCACCAGCTAACAGGACAAATGCTTCCCCTTGTAGCATTCGTTTGGCCAATTAAATTCCCTCTGTGTCACCAGAGATCTGCTCTACTGCTTCCTTAATCAATCATATTTGGATTATCTTTCTTTTTTTCCATATGATTAGCTTGCTGTGAGTGGTTTCTGGAAACGATTACAATAATTATGCATATGCAGAGGAGTCAGTGTGATACATCACACCTGTCCACAGGGGAGCGTATTATTAAACTTTTATTTTACCCTGGTAGTCTCTAGAGATCAACAAGTGTTCTTAAAGAGAGAAACAGACCAGCAATTACAGCTTAGAACAATATATCAACAAACAATTAAAGAGAACATGAAAGAAACGGATGTGTTGAAATGGAAACTAGGCACCAAAAGGGTCAAAAATCTGACTAGTTAGGTTTGCTCCTGCTGGCAGATGTGGTAACCACACCATCTTTGCAGTTGATAGACATTCAAAAACACAATACTTTGTGCAAGAAACAATTATAGGTAACTCTTTACCTGAAAGAGTTCTTAACACTGACATTATACCTTTGACATGTCATGAATGTGATTGAGATTTAAAAATTCTCATTAAGAGTTGGTTGTTATGCCATTTTAAATACAAGATGACATTGTTTGAGACATTGTATGACAACTTGACAAACAAACACAGCTTTTTTGTCCATCAAATTTGTATTATTTGATTTGACATTATGTGAACATAAAAAATATGATGTAGATGATCAGCATATAACGAAAAGCATTGAAAAAATACATGTAATAAACAAAATACAGGAATACAGGAGGTTGTTAAACAATATTATTAATAATAATAATGCCAACAACCACAATAATAGTAAAAATAAAAAGGATAAACTCAGGGGTTAGCACTGTCGCCTCACAGCAAGAAGGTCGCTGGTTCGAGTCCCGGCTGGGTCAGTTGGCATGTTCTCCCCGTGTTGGCGTGGGTTTCCTCCGGGTGCTCCAGTTTCCCCCACAGTCCAAAGACATAAGCTATAGGTGAATTAAATAAAATATATTGGCCATAGCGTGTGTGAATAAGAGTGTATGGATGTTTCCCAGTACTGGGTTGTAGCTGGAAGGGCATCCGCTGTGTAAAACATATGCTGGATAAGTTGGCAATTCATTCTGCTGTGGTGACTCCTGATAAATAAAGGGACTAAGCTAAAGGTAAATGAATGAATGAACTAAATAAAATAAAATGAGATATACTAAAACAAGTAATACATATATAAACAAATTCTACACCAAAAAGAGCAATAAACTCAATATTGAAGGTTAAGCAAGGGTAATAGTAACCCAGCTCAAAATAAATAAAAAGATAAAAAACAAACAGATAAACAGAGATATTCGAAACCACGCTGAAAGAGGTCTATACGACGATGAAAGAAAGTTTGCAGAAGCCTACAGAGTAAACCTTCAACAATTCCAATTAAAAAGAAAAATAAAGAGCTAAAGCTGAGGGGGTGAGTGAGATGTATTTTCGATTCAGATTAGTAAACTTTTATGTTTTTCCAAGGTTTCTGCCCAAAGTCTAAAGGTGTCTTCTCTTGCATCATGGATGCGAGCAGTGGACATTTCCAGATACACAATATCTATAAAAGTGAGACTCCAATGACGCCTAATAAAAACACCATAACCAGTCATTGTCTTTGCCATGACAACGTGACATTATCAAGACAACATAACTAGTCATAAATCTGGCATAAACATGACTATTATGCCAAGTTTTAAATTATTTGATCCAAAATACAGTAAAAATGCTAAATTGTTAACTATTTTTGTATTGTACTATTATTATATTTCTCCAGGGTTCAGTGTCACACAATCCTCAAAACATTCTAATATGCATTCTAATAAAATAATTTGCTACGGCCTGGACAAACTGTATTGGTGGACAAATTAACTAAGCCCAAAACCAGTGTGTCATTGCAATGAAGGGGACGTTGGACAACAGAGTTGAGGATCCACGTGCGGTTTATTAAGCTGAGAATGATCAGGCAGGCAATGATCAAATGGGTGTAAACAGTATCATAGGGATAATCTAGAAGCGTAGTCAAAGTCACAGGTGAAGAGGTCAATACCGGCGGGAAACAACATACACTAGAAGACAAGGCTAGTGTCAAACAAGAAAGGACTAGACAGAATTACGCTTGGTAGAATTACAGAAAACATTCAAAAAAATAATTTGCTACGATTTGGACAAACCATATTGGTGGACAAATGGACTAATTCCCAAACCATTGTGTCATTGTAACAGAAGGGGTGTTGGACAACAGAGTTGAGGATCCAAGTGCAGCTTATTAAACAGAGAATGGTCAGGCAGGCAACGGTCAAATGGGTACAAACAGTAACATAGGGGTAATCCAGACACCCAGTCACAGGTGAAAAGGTCGATACAGGCGGCAAACAACATACACTAGAAAACAAGGCTAGTGTCAAACAAGAAATGACTAGACAGAATTACGCTTGGTAGAATTACAGAAAACATTCTGAAAAAGAATTTGCAACGATTTGGACGAACTATATTGGTGGACAAATAGACTAATTCCCAAACCATTGTGTCATTGTAACAGAGTTATGGTCAGGCAGAGAATGGTCAGGCAGGCAACGGTCAAATGGGTACAAACAGTAACATAGGGGTAATCCAGACACCCAGTCACAGGCGAAAAGGTCGATACAGGCGGTAAACAACATACAGAAGAAAACAAGGCTAGGATCATACAAGGAAGGACTAGACAGAATTTTGCTTCGCAGAGTTACAGAAAACAGTGAACAAGACTAAGCAAAGAAGTGTGTGTGTGCTGTGTTTATAGTCCTGGTAATCAGTGAGAAAAAATTTTACCTGTGTGATCAGACCAGATAGTTCAAAGCTGTAGTGGGAATTGATTGGCGCAAAGCATCCTGGTAGTTGTAGTTCATGTGGTGGCAGATGTGTCGTTTTCCAGCAATCTGCATAAACTTAGATCGCTGGTGATCGTGACAGTCATGCATAATCAACTGAAGTTATTACGCATATTAATCAACAGTACTTTCCCAAATCGATCAGTATACATTATTAATATGCTATAATTGGCTGCAGAAACTAGGTTGTTCATTAAAAATTATGTTTTAGACTTTATTATTGATCACTGCAGCTCTCTATTTATCAAATGGAAAATAACTAGGCACATACTCTATCCTGACACATAGTTTAGACAACCGAATTGGCTAAAAGCATTTTTAAAAGTTGATTTAAGCACCAGAAATTTACTAGATGACAGTAATTTACCACAATCTCAGCAATCTAGCTATCTAGAATGCCTGCACATTACTAAAATCAGCAAACTTGTATAAACAATGTTGATTATTTCTGTACAGTCCTTTCTTTTCATCAGTGAAGCACATTCATTATGACCGAACAATCAAACAAGTCTCATTGCGCAAGACTTCACAAATCCTTCCTGTTTGAAATATTCATATAGGAAACGCACCTCCGGCTTTTTCTCTTACTCACATGTCCATACTGGAACAATTTTGTAAAGCAAGACCAGTAAAGTAAATGAAAGCATGTGTGCATTTACCTATACCATCAATGAACATCTGTGATACTGTTTAACCTGATCCCTTTGTTTAAAACGCTGTCTCAAAAGAGGAGACGCAAACCAACTGCCAGCCACTCGCAGTGAAACAGATGGAGAGACTGAGAGAGAAGGAGAGAGTGGCAGCTTTGGCTTTTGAAGTGTTGATGCAGTTGTTACAGCTCTGGTGGTCTTAGACGGGCTGAGTGGATGGTTGGACAGATAAACACACCTTGAGTGCAGGAAGTGACTGAAGACTTTCCACTGAGAGTTCAGGTCACTTTCATTCGCTCTTATCCTTTCTAGTTCTTAACTGTAAACTCATTGTAACACCATATCCTAAAAACTTGTAATGTGACAGTATTCCAGCGACAACCAAAATGTTTGTCCACACTAAAGCACACTACAACATTCGGACACGACTGTCGGATTACGTCCCCTTGTGGCAGAATTCAGTTTTTGTCATGCACCATGGGAGAGAAGCTGATTCTCGCGGTGTCTGAAATAAAGAAGTGCAAATGCAAGAGCCTTTATTCTCTGTGCGTTCACCTTGGTTGAATGAATGAATGAATGAATGGATAGTAGAAATCCGGCGCATAGACTGCAGCTCTGTAAAAGAAGTTGGGACAGAGAAAAAATGGTTGTCTCCAACCCTTCACTTTAGTCAATTGGTGAAGTTTATTCCTCGCCACTGGCTTGCTTGGTTTGGGACTTGTGGAGCTGTGCATCGATGGATTTGCTCTTCAGTGTTTGGACTTTCAGCCATGAAATTTAAACCACACTGAACTAAACTTAACTGAACTTCAGCTCTGAAAACTGGGCTGACACAGTTTCAATTTACTAGAACTTCTATGTTAAGCTGTTTTGACCCAATCTACATTGTAAACGTGCTATAGAAACAAAGATGAATTGAATTTAAATAGAAATTCGTTTTTTAAATAGAATAGATTTTCTTCTGATTCAAAAAGTTACAGAAAATAACAAAAAAATAACATAAAATAATTATCTCATCTCTCGTACACGGATCTGATTGGACAACACTGCAATACATCACATCCGGTTGGCTGATGACATATAGTCTAGATGTAGAAGTTCAAATATTTTAACAGATCCGCAGCTCTAATCGAATCTGTTTCAAGGTTATTTCTAGGTAATGAAAACAAACTAAAAAACGAAAACTAAATCTTAAAGACTCTGTCGTTAACTGAAATAAAAATAAAAATGAGAGTTTCTAAAAACTAGAAATAATTGAAACTGTATTGTGTACATACAAAACTAACTGAAACTAACTAAAATTATAGCAAAAACGTACTTCGTTTTCGTCTTTGTAAATGTATTAAATACATTAGCCTACTGTATGCCTTTTAGAAGTAAATCTATTTACTTTGAGCTGCCAGGTGTTTGACCCGTACGGCACCTCAGAGTTTGTAATCCTAATGAAAAATTAGTTAATGAAAAACTATTATAACCTTGATCTGAATTTTCCGCATATGGAGATGATCGGAACTCCACCCAGCTCCCAGACTACTCTCCATTGGAAATTAATTAATTAATTAGAATGGCATGACAAAAAAATACAACAGACATTCAGAAATGAGGAATAGTCGACAACAAGACTCATAGACAACAAATAAATGGACCAGTTTATAATGGGATTCCAATATATTAAATACTATTAACATTGCTATAAACCATTTTGAGGGATGTAAACAAAAACAATGGTCCCAACTTACTTTCAGTTTTACATTTCTACAGCTTACGAGAGTCCAAAAAGAGACACATATTGATGAATAATGTTATGATAGCGGTTTTAACATTAAGTTATGATTGAATTGAATTTTCATGTCACCATTATGGATCTTTAGAACAAAACTTGATTAACATGGAAAATACCTTTTATTGAATGTTGCAGCGATGCATTGCATGTTGTTGGGGCACAATTTAACTCAAAATGTCTTATAAGTAGAGCTGCTTGATTGAATCAATCCTATGTATTATCCGACTGTCAACACTTGATAAGTTGTGTGTGTGTGTGCATCCTAGAAAACCAAATGCTTCCCAAACATCAGCAAAGTTCTTTATCACATCAAGTTGTTCACACATTGACCAAAATTTATAAATTCCTTGATATAGCCTTTAACCAATCCCTCGATTTGTTGTGAACATCAGTTTTGCATATACACACCTAGTTACTGGTTTTAAATATATGTGAAAAGACAGAAGGACACACAGGACAACTTCTACACTGAAAACTACAAATTAAGTTGAACAATACTAAACTTAAATTGTTTAAATTCAGCCAAAACAAATTGCTTGTAACAATTTTGCAAATATATTGTTTTTTTTTCAGTGTACATAAAAGAGATGATGAACTAGTGTAGAATTCGAACATCAAAATGGAGAACGTTGAATAGCTTATGCTCACTACTACCACTTACCACTACTACTTTCAAATGGATGTGTGTTATCTCTGAAATAGCACCAGTGATACATGCTGACAGGGTCATGAGGCATTATCAGTCTGTTTCCTGTCCGATGGGTGACCATGTTGATCTCTCTTACCCTTTGTCCAAAACACACACACATTTGGCGGGCGTTCTCCTGTTGCTTTTCTCGTAGCTTGCCCTGTTGGATGGTATGGTTCATTTAAATGACATACTGTGGCTTCAGAGGCCATGCTGATTGGGCGCAAACTGCCGCCAGATCAAACACAGTGTATTTGCTCTCTTTCACGCACACAATCCAGCTGTCAGTAGGAAAAATGACCCAACTGCATCACAAAAGGTAAAGAGGCTTCTGCCACCTTCCCGTTAACCTCTTGTGTTTCCATACGCAAGCGTTGACATAATGATAAAACATAGGAGGAAATCAAACGCCGTCATGGCTTTCATAAATAATAAAACTTGGATGCGAGGCTAACGTGATCAGCCACACTTTGTTTCTCTGCCAGTAAGAGGTCAGTTGGGGCAGCAAGCCCTCTGCAGGGTACGTCAGTCTCAGCTTACCTCACACATTCAATGCCAAATACGTTCCAAAGACACTCATAAAGCCATCTCTCTCTCTCTCTCTCTCTCTCTCTCTCTCTCTCTCTCTCTCTCTCTCTCTCTCTCTCTCATATATGAACAAGTCCAAAACAACCCACGTTCTGTAATGCCTCTTTAGCACCAATCCTATTCAGATAGATAAAGTTAAGCTAGAGATGTGCATGTGTCACATAACTTTTTCATACTTTCCAAATTGCATGACACTAAAAATATGTAGGTTTTTGCCATGGAAAACATGCTGCAATAATATTAGTGTTGTTAAAGAGCCCCTATTATAGTTTTTGAAAATTACCATCCATGCAGTGTTTAACACAGGTCTAAGTGAATGAAAACATCCAGCTGAGGTTTCAATCTGAAAGTGCACCGTGCACTGTGTTTAGAATAGGGGTACAACGGTTCAATCTACTCTCAGTTCTATATGTATTACGGTTTTAGGGTTACAGTTTCATTACGATGCGGTTTGTGCTATGCTTAGAAAAGAAATTCCTACAGACCAATTAAACAAATTCTAATTTATTGGTTAAACACAACGCAACAGCTTCATACATATGACTGTAGAGCTACATGTTCTCTCATTAATTAAAAGTAGGGCATTTCTAAAATTGTATGTTTAAATAAATTGCTTAAGGAAAGTTCCCCTTTTTTTATTTTATGTCTCGATTCAACAGTCTCAACCAACTGTGGTGACCCCAGATTAATAAAGGGACTAAGCCGATAAAAGAAAACGAATGAATGAACGAATGAATGCATATGACAATGAAGGTGTTTTTTGACCTTGCATGCATATCAGCCTTTTGTTGGAGACCCCCAAAACCAAAATATGACCTTTTATAATGCATAAATGGGGCTTTTTAAAACTTACTATGACACTGCTGTTGTTGCTAATGTGTTCCATGTGGTTGCTAGGCACCATGACACACAGAGCATACCATGTTGTTTGTGAGTGAGAAGTACTGTTGCAGAGAAACAAGCTTAGCGCTCACATTGAACGCTATGTTGAGTTGTATTATTTGTTTTAGTTTGTTGATATAAATTTCACGTAATTAAAATTCTAAGTTGTAAATATTTGACAAAACCTCGCTGACACCACCCATACAACTTCCATGTCCCACCCCCTGGTCCGTGACAAATGTATCAATGCAAACACAAGTCCATGCTACTAATACGTTTATAGACTCCTGTTTCAGGGTATTATTTATGGTTGTTAGAGCACTGTGTGTAGTTACTATGGTTGTTAGGGTGTTCTGAATGGTTTTCTGGGTATATCAAGCTGCTGCCATATTCTGGGTTGTATCAGGTGCTAGACAGATGTTGCTAGGGTATTGTAGGGTTAACTAAAAAGGCACATCAGTTTCTAGGGTCACTGGTGCTACACTGGGAGTGATCAGTTGCTAAGGTGTTTTGAGATGTTTTGATTGCTGGGGTGTACAAGTTGCTAAGACAGTTCTAGATGGCTGTTAGGCCACAATGGATGGTTTCTACCATATATTGGGCTAGGTAGGTGATGCTAAGTGGTTTCTAGGATGTTTGGGGAGGGTGTTTCAACATTCTTGGTTGTTGTCATTTGGTTCTGGATTGTTGCTATGGTTTATCCTGTGGTAGAAAAAGGATGCTGTGTAGTTTGCAAGGGAACTTTGGCAAGGTAGGACATGTTCCTGTATTAACATTTATGTTGGTCCTGGAACAACATTCCAATCAGAATTAAGAAATACATTTACATTGCATGTTAAGTTTAGGCTTACGATCAGGTTTACGCACGTCTATAATTGCTATCCAACTATTATTCCTCTTTGATTTTAGAAATAATTTACAGGTATGGTTGGGTTTAGGGGTAGGGAATAGTTATGGATTACATTGTCAAACAAAAATGATGTTCAAGGATCAACATAGATGTTAATCCCAACCCAAGCTCATTCTGAAAACGTACCTCTGTATACATTTCTGGAAACCACCAAATACATCCCAGGTATACGTTTTTTGCAGTTTTTGTTTTTTGTGAATCCACCAGAGGCTGCAGTGTTTGCTTTTTTAAAAATCTCAAATTTCTCTCGCGAGTGCCATTAGCGCCTACGGTTCTCGTGTAAACCAGAGGCTGCTGTCGACGGACTGTTTGACTGACAGAATGACTGACTCACCCTCCACCTTCCCTAAACACAACCAATTGTATAGATTGACCCGCCCACCCACTTCCATAAACCCTGCCAACAATTTTTTTAAAAGCAATACAGAAAAATAAAAGCCGGCGTCTGATTTTTACAATGTTTTCAGATTTTACCACATTCTCACCCTGTAATTCACTTGTTTATTTTAATTTTTGGATTCTGATTTTGTCTTACCTGCTTTCTGGAACCGTTCTTCACCGGATTCGAATCCCGTCGTCGTGGTCAACTCCTCTCTGTCTCTCAAGTCTGCCGACAAACATGGCGGGCTATCGGGACAAACTGGTAACAGCAGAAAAGCCTTCCATTAGGAGATAAGCGGTCAGCTGGTAAGCATGAAAAGGAACATCATACCGCCCTGTATCGTTCATTTTAAAAATTAAAGATCCACGCTAAGATCCGTATGGACGGTCTTCCCGCTGTTACCAGTTTGTCCCATTAGCTCACCATTTGCGTCGGTGGACTTGAGACGCAGAGAGGAGTTGACCACGACGATGGGGTCCGAGTCCGATGAAGAACAGTTCCAGAAAAAAGATAAGACAAAAACAGAAGCCAAAAAATTAAATAAAAAAGTAAATAACAGGGTGAGAATGTGGTAAAATCTGAAAACATGGTAAAAATCAGACAGGAGCTTTTCTTGTTCTGGATTGCTTTTTAAAACTGTCGTTTGGGTTTAGGAAAATGATCGGGCAGGTCAATCAATACAATTGGTTGGGTTTAGGAAAGGAGGAGGGTGGGTCAGTGGATCGGTGGGTCAGTAGATCAGTCGGTCAGTAAATCAGTCATTCGGATGCAGCCTCTGGTGGATTTACTTGAGAACAGCAGGCGCTAATGGCACTCGTGAGAAAAATTTGAAATCGTGCACAGTGGGCTCTTATGGATTCTTGTGGAAAACAAATACTGCAAAAAAACAGCTCGTGGGATGTATTTGGCGCTCTCCAGAAATGTATATAGAGGTACGTTTTCAGAATGAGCCTGGATTGCAATTCATGGAAGATCCAATCTCAACTCACTTAAAGAAGTGTGCTCAAATAAGTGGCCCCGTTGCAATACTCTACCAATTTCATCATATCTCAATAAAATGTCCAGGAAAACACTTTAAATTTCACACAATTCAAGAGTTCACACTTAGCTGATGATTCATCAAAAGCTTGTTTGGCATGCTGTCCCGGGAGAGAGCCCCGAGCTCAAGGGATCCTCGAGCCCGGGGCTTCCTCCCGTTTGCAGAGCGAGAGGGGAGCCTGAGCTCGGTGGATCTCAGAACTCCCCGTTTGCAGTAGCTAAGGGAACACGTGAGGAAAAAAGGGGGCTAGACAAATGCTTGATTGTTATGCATGATGTATATATTTGGATGGTGGGAGGAAACCGGAGAACCCGGGGAAAACCCACGCAGACACGGGAAGAATATACGAACTCTTCACAGAAACACCTACCGACCTGGCAGGACCAGGGCTGGCAGTGTTCTTGCTGTGGGGCTAACAGTAGCCGCATTTCCACTATCGGGCTAGTGCGAGCCAGGGCTTTAATCGGGCCAGGCCGGGCCAATAGACCGGGAGGTTGAGAAATGAGGCCGAAATCATGTCGCGTTTCCACTGTCGGGCTAGTTGCTCGCAGCGCGTCACGCAAACACCGCCCCCAGAACGTCCCCCGAATCAAACGTCACACAACCCGTCACACAACCCGCCCACTTCAGCGGGAACAAAAAACTCAAATTATAACCACAAACACAACCTGGCATCACTACGAGAGCTGGAAGATGGAGAACACCGAAGCGATTGCTTTTTTACTGTTTGTGGTCTGTTGGTGTAAGGCCAGACAGCGATCCCTGGATAAGGACATTCGAGTTCGGCATTTACTTTGAACACAGATTTTGGTTGCAAGGCGCAAAAGAGCAGCCGAGCGACGAGAACGACGTATACAACAACAACTTCTTCTTAGTGAGTTGATCAAGCGCGATAGCAAAACAAATGTAAGGGAAGAAAGCATCTTGTCTCCTCTTTACCTGACAGGAAAACTCCGCCTTTGTACGTAACCCCGCCCCGAAGCCCCAGTTGGCCCTCCTTGGCCCAAGGTATTCGGCTGCCAAAAAAGGCCGGACGCTGGCCCCAAGGAAACCCCGCTTTGGCCCGATTACGCCCCGGAAGTGATAGTGGAAACGCGACTGGCCTTGGCTCACCCTGGCTCGCTCGCTTTAGGCGCGATAGTGGAAACGCGGCTAGTGCTAACCACTGGGCCTCCGTGCCGCCCGATCTATAGTGAAGGAGGAGAATGGGGAGGGAGGGGGGTTTCTTCCAAACAAAGATAAAGTGGACTGAAAACTGTGGTTATTTATAGTAGCTTATGGCTCATATGATTGGATGATACTGATTAGCTTAATACGTGACCGGCTGTGATAAATCATAAGCACGTGATCCTCTCGAAATTAGTTTATGAATAAACCCCACTTAAAACTGCAAAATTATTTTTTTAATGAACCATGATTTCAAATGTTCAAATATCAAGCAATATCAACTTACAAAATTAAAGGTTTGGTACCGAAGGCTCACTTTAGGCCATGACCAATCTCATTTACACTCTATTAAACGAATAACTGAATATAACTGCTACAACCTCAATCCCAGACTGATCGCTCAAGATTTTTAAGCCACAAAAGTCCAACCGAACTATTTAAAGTTTATAGCCGTACTGTACTCATTGTGATAAAAGACAAAAGGTTTTGTTTTACGGGCCGATAAAACCACAGCTGATGCACGTGTGTGTGTATAAAACCAACTGTTCTTGGCATTAAACCTACTAAAAGGAAAATCTCTTTGACAGTAAAGCAGCAGGGCTTCAAGCAGTAACACAGCACCGTCCCGATTACTCAAACACACACTCGCCAAATCATCTCTGCAGCTCAAAACATGGCATTAGAACACCATTAGAGAGTAAATATCATGTCAATGTATCATCACCATCCAAAGATTTCACTTTCTATTTAATCACAGCATGATCAACTATCAACAAAAATGACCACAGGTTGTTATAAATGACTTGAATAACAACACAACAAGTTTTATGTTTTCATACATGGAAATCTATGTCTGTATCTTTCTCATTGGATAGCTTTTTATATTTACATCTTTACTGATAATTTGCACTCGAGCCAATGTAAACTCCATGATACTTCAAAGCATAACGGGTCATTTTATGGGCCATTTAGCCATTGAAGCAAAATCATAAACTTGAACAATGTTGGCTTGAAATTTCTCATTATTAAGCAGAAACAGGTGTGCTTGGCAAGAACCGAGGCAATAATTACTATATGTTACTGTTTTAATACAAGCATAGCCTGAAAATAATTTGGACATCATTTAAAGGGAGAGACAGACTGTAGTCTGCACCTTTTCAAACCGCTTACTTTCTAAACATTATTTTCCATTTATAGATTGAGGTTTGACCATCTTGGTGATAATTCAAGCCAAGTTGGATGCATAGGGAGAAAATGTATTTTTAAATCATAGTGAGTTTATATTTCTCATAGCTTGCTTTCAAAGTGTAAATCATAAGGCTTACTACCTCTATAAGAAGTAGATTCAGTCTAAATATTATTAAGTTGTTGAAGCATAAATAACCAACCCATTTACAGTGGCCGCAGAAGCTTTGCACTCTACTCTTTATTCTGTGAAACAAAAAGAATATATTTTTAATTCTTTTTGTTAACCTTTAGACTATGGTAATATTTATATTCAGTGAATTTTTATTAGGTGACATGGTGGCGCAGTGGGTAGCGCTGTCAACTCACAGCAAGGTGGTCACTGGTTCGAGCCTCGGCTAAGTCAATTGGCATTTCTTTGTGGAGTTTGCATGTTCTCCCCGTGTTCAGTTTCCTCCGGGTGCTCCAGTTTCCCCCACAGTCCTATAGGTGAATTGGGTAAGCTAAATTGTCCGTAGTGTATGTGTGTATGTCGTGGTCCTCCAGATTGGGGGTTGAGTGTTGGGCTAACAGCTCACCTTAAAAAAAAAAAAAAAAAATTTGTGAAACGACAATATGGTGCGGCTAAATATCATCTTCGATATAAATGTACGTAAATAAGGGAGAGTGTAAGTATATTTTCATTATAGTAACGCAAAAATGCAGATTCTTCCTTGTTAGGGTTGAGTTACGATAGTAGTACAGGAATTTTGTATAGTATAAAATGCATTGTGTCTATGGAAAGTCCCAATCTAAACGCTGTGTGTGTGTGTGTGTGTTTGTGCATGTTTTTGTGACATATCAGGACACAAATCTGTATAATGACACGTATGACAAAGGTATTTACAAGAAGGTGGTTAAATATGAGGACATTGCTGATTTCCTAGTTTACTGTATTCTTTGATCAAAAATACACTCACTGGCCACTTTATTAGGTACACCTGTCCAACTGCTCAAATTTATTTTCATAACTCAATGCATTTAGACATGAAGACATGGTCAAGAGCATCTGCTGCAGTTCAAACTGAGCATCAGAATGGGGAAGAAAGGTGATTTAAGTTACTTTGGATTTGGCATGGTTTCTGAGTATTTCAGAAACTCCTGATCTACTGGGATTTTCACGCACAACCATCTCTAGGGTTTACAGAAAAGGGTCCAAATAAGAGAAAATATCTAGAGAGTGGCAGTTCTGTGGGCGCAAATGCCTTGTTGATGCCAGAGGTCAGAGGAGAATGGCCAGACTGCTTCGAGCTGATAGAAAGACAACAGTAACTCAAATAACCACTCGTTACAACCGAGGTACACAGAAAGAGCATCTCTGAATCCACAACACCTCCTGAAAGCATGGATCCATCCTGCTTTGTATCAACGGTTCAGGCTGGTGGTAGGGGTGTAATGGTGTAGGGGATATTTTCTTGGCACACTTTGGGCCGATTAGTACCAATTGAGCATCATGTCAATGCCACAGCATACCTGAGAATTGTTGCTGACCAAGTCCATCTCTTTATGACCACAGTGTACCCATCTTCTGATGGCTATTTCGAGCAGGATAACGCGCTATGTCATAAAGCGTGAATCATCTCAGACTGGTTTCTTGAACATGACAATGAGTTCACTGTACTCAAATCGCCTTCACAGTCACCAGATCTCAATCCAATAGAGCACATATAGGATGTGGTGGAACGGGAGATTCGCATCATGGATGTGCAGCCGACAAATGTGCAGCAACTGTGTGATGCTATCATGTCAATATGGGACAAAATCTGTGAAGAATAATTCCAGTACCTTGTTGAATCTATTCCATGAAGGATCAAAGGAGTTCTGAAGGCAAAAGGAGGTCCAACTCAATACTAGTAAGGTGTACCTAATAAAGTGGCCGGTGAGTGTATATAGATTCAATGAACAAAAGAGAGACTTAAAGAAACTTTTTTTTTTTAATCCCATCAACCCAGTTTTAAACATTTAATTAATTAAGAGCACAATTCACAAACAGGCTATTTCTTCATGGAAATTATTCCAGATGTAAATTATAAATTGTGCACACTGCAAGCCAAACCTTAAAGAAAACCAGCCATGGACTTAGCATCTAAGAGTGAATGAGAAAAAGGAGGGAAAAAGAGAAAAAAGGGGACATCAAAAGGGAATGAGATGGTATCCAGAGGGATATGAATCTCCAGCGTGCGTTTGATACTCAACTGTAGGATGAACTGCAGGTGTGCTGGAGTTCACATGCCTTAAATTTACTCTACAACCCCATTCTCATAGTACAGTACACTATAAAATACAGTACGCATGATACAGTGTGCCATAGGAGAGTAGAAAAGACCCATCGGCCATAAATCTGACACCGTTCACCTTTATCAGCGATCTCATCGCGGTTTTACGACATCCGCAGAGGAGGGCACCCAAAGCAGCATCTATAAACATGTAGGAGAAGTGCAGACTTGCAAAGTGCGACTTTAATGATGCTAACAGGCCTGAATGCCAACGAAAGGGTTAAAATGTCAGAAGAGGTATGGTAAATTTACAGACTGAAGCACCGTCCTATTTGTCTTCTCATAAGACGATGACACAAAAGATGATGCAGTCGGCATTCAGCAGCTCTTTGAGGATTTCAAAAACAAAAGAGCTTACAAATCTCCTGAAGCATCAGAGCGTCGGGGGAAACAAGGCAGGTGTGTGTGTGTGTGTGTGCGTGTGCGTGTGCGTGTTACCCGCGAGCAGATATTCACAGCTGCTTCATCACAGGACCACAGGAAGCACTCCAGTCAGAGTGAGACTATTCTCAGAGACTTTAAACCCACACATGAGAGGAGTTTGAGCTGCTAGAGGAGAGAAAGATATATGACTGGAATATTAATTCCACATAAGAGACAGAGACTGAGCACTTAACGTCATTCTTACGTCTTAGAGGAAAAAACTAAACAAAACAAATACTAAGCACAGGTTTCCTGATATACACAGTTAAGAGCAATGAGGATTGGCATTAACAACAGTAATGAACGTTTTGTTGGTGCTTTGCAAATTTATCAAGAAGTTAGTAAAGTAGATACACATTACGGATAAATGTTTTTATTTTTCCGTTAATAAGGGATTGCTTGTAAAGCAGCAAAAGGCTGCCCTCTAGTGGTGGCATGATGTATCATCTGACAATGTTTTTGAGGGGGAAAACATGGGTATATCACTTTATTTTGATGGTCCCTTTAACGCATTTTATTGAATTTAAGTTACACTGCATCTACATGCCAACTAATTATCATTAGAATATAGACTGTTAGGTTGGGGTTAGGGTTAGTGTAAGTTGTCATGTAGCCAACTTGCAAAGTTTCTTTTAGTCAGCAGCGGTGGACCTAACCAATAAGCGAGGTAAGCAGCTGCGTAGGGCCCTGGAGAATTAGGGGGCCCTGACCAGTGCCCAAGACGCATATATTAATCTATTAAATATATTAATTAGCTCTTTTATAAATTTTCTATCAAATGTTGTAAAATCTGTCAATAACTGTTAAGAGTAGTAGGGTCTGTTTAAATAAAATAACATTTCCCTGTAAAAATTAATGGCTGTCAATTCACAAACAGCAATTACTCAATTCATTTAATGGGATTGATCATTAATTAAATATGTTTAAATATTTTTTTTTATGTATGTCAAAATCTATTCACAATTTTTTTTTTATTTGTGAATTTATTGCATTTAATTTTACATTAAGTTAAAGGTTCCAGTAAATATTAAAATATATTAAATTATACTTTATTTTATATACTATATATATATACTATATATGTGTGGTTTTATGCGTCAATTCCTTTGTGTCCAGTCCCTATGGAAATGGTGGAGAACTGGAAGGAATAGATCGCCATTACAATCAGTTAAATGTTTGTTGAAGGAGCAGTATCAGCAGATATTAAGCAGATAGTCTACTAATACTCAAATGAGAATTCATTAGGGACCAAAAAATCAATAGGGACCATCAAAATAAAGTCTTACCAAAAAAATGTATTACTGAATATATATATATATATATATATATATATATATATATATATATATATATATATATATATATATATATATTTATATTTTTACAGGAAGTAACATATTGAATCAAACATTATAAAAGCAGATAAACAGCATTTTCATGCAAAGAATACTTAAAAGCATTATTTGCAACGGCGACACAGTGCAAGAAGGTCGCTGGTTCGAGCCTCGGCTAGGTCAGTTGGCGTTTCTGTGCAGTTTGCACGTTCTCCCCTCCGGGTGCTCCGGATTCCCCCACGGTCCAAAGATATGGTGAATTGGGTAAGCTAAATTGTCTGTAGTGTATGAGTGTGCATGTATGTTTCCCAGAGATGGGTAGCAGCTGGAAGGGCATCCGCTGCTTAATACATGTGCTGGATAAGTTTGCAGTTCATTCCACTGTAGCGACCCCGGATTAATAAAGGGACTAAGACTAATAATGAATGAATTATTTGCAACAATGTATCTGCATTTCTAATAAAAGTAGCCTCTTTTGTTCAGCAAAAATTACTTCAAAAACTATTTAAAAGCCATCCTCAAACATTTGACTGACTCTACATATGAATTGTAATATATAAAGAAACTCATGTCATTATTTATTGAAAATTCAGGATCGTAGCCAGTGACAAAGGTCCAGAATCTGTCCCATACATGAGCTCATTTGTCCTATTTTGACTGCTATGCCATCATGGTGAAAATAACCCATCGACAAAGGCTTTAAGACCAAGATGAATCCACTTTTGACTGTCGTTTTGGTGGGACTTGAACTATCAGCAGAATACATCAGCAAAATACATCAGTTTTGTCCAGTGCACGCAACTATTTCTCATGTGTCCAACATCCAGCTGTGCAAGAAAACATACAATCTGGCGGAAGAGAAGTCATCTTTTGCTACTGTATTTTTTTTAAGTGAAGTTTCATAAACTAATTTCGAGAGGAGCACATGATATGATTGAGCACGTCTGGCCGCTCATCTGTAATCAGTAATAATCCAATCAGAGTGATCGTAGTTTACTATAAATGGATCATTTTCTCCCTACTGTTCTATCTTCGTTTGGAAGAATCCCCCCTTCCACCCCATCTCCTCCTTTTCTAAAGGGGGAGCTCTCAAGACCAACCTGATCTTGGATCTCCTGATATGCTTATCGACCGGGCGGAAGCCCTGGGCTCAAATATCTTCGAGCTCAGGGTTCTCTCCCGGAACAACATGACAAACCTGCTTTACACGCCAAGCATATCTAAGTGGGAACTCTTGAAATAGAGAAAACATTGGTCACACTTTATTTTGATGGTCTGTTTGTTGAATTTAAGTTACATTGCATCTAACATGCCAACTAATTCTCATTAGATTATAAGTAGACAGTTTGGTTGGGGTTAGGGTAAGTTGTCATGTACTTGCAAAGTTTCTTATAGTCAGTTAAATGTCTGTTGAAGGAGCAGTATAGCAGATATTAAGCAGACAGTCTACTGATACTCAAATGGACCATCAAAATAAAGTGTTACCAAAACATTTTACAAGTAACTTTTATTGTAAATCTTGGAGCTTATTCTTGAAACAAAACACGACCAATAAAAATTCCCATATTAAAATTGATTTTTTAATACTATCTTGGCTAAAAAAAGGGTGATTATGATGACCATCCGACAAGCCAATTCAGAATAGTACTTAAAATGTCACTAAAATGTCATGGTTAAATTGAAAAAGAACCACCCTTTTCACCAGGCTGGCTACGGGCCTGTCAGAGTAATATTAGAGAAGCAGATGAATGTGATACGATACATAGAGTAAATCAGATTAGTTGTTATAAATCAAAAAACATACACTAAAAAAGATTTATTGGGTTACTAATAAAAAAAAAAAATTCAGTTTACATCAGGTAAATCAGGATCCAGTCTATATAATTCTCACCATGTGATTTCGGTAAACTCAGAGCTTCTAAACGTCCACAAAGAGTGTGTCACTGTCTCCATGGATATCTACAGAAACCCTGCGAATTTGAGGAATGTTTCCTGCTGTGCGGGTCGTAAAAGAGAGTGTTTTCTGATGAACTGTATGGTCGGCTGTTCAGTGAGATGCACTTTCAGGACAGAGTTGGATTGACAGACAGAAAGAGAGTCCTTGAACATTTCCAAGCTCTATGGTTACATGACTTTAAAAAGGAGAATTGATTTGCAGACTCTTTACTTTTATATAAGAAAAAGTCCATGTACTACCACTAGGTGATGCTGTTGCTTATTTCGTAGCCCTGCGCTGCTTTATTATATACTTCAGAAAGTAATTATTAGAAGCATTATTACTGAATCGGTTCTGTGCACCCTTTCTAATATCAGAAGATCAAAATGCTTATCAGAATGGTTATGAATTGTTTATCACACCGTTAAATGACCTTAGCTAACATATTACTTTAAATATCTGGCAGCAGGGCGGATATTACAACTGTTCTCTTCATGATTAGTGATGTTATCAGACTTCAAGTTGAAATTACGTGGCAAATTAATAGAGTGTTTCAGGGAAAGTGGAAGATATCAAGTTTATAATCTCAGCCAGAACAGGCAAGTGGAGATGCTTTCCGAAAATAAATGACGAGTTAATGGTCAGTAACAAGAATGCACAAAGCTGAATTTTCAGCATCATTACTCCAGCCTTCAGTGCCACATGATCCTTAAGAAATGATTGTAATATGCTCATTTAGTTAAATATTTATTATTAATGATGTGAAAAATGGTGTTTATAACAATTATATTAATGAAATGGTAATTAGAATTGTAAGTGTCTTTAATTTTATGCTCCCTTGCTGAATAAAGGGTCACACTTTATTTTGATGGTCCGTTTGTTGAATTTAAGTTACATTGCATCTACATGCCAACTAATTCTCATTAGATTATAAGTAGACTGTTAGGTTGGGGTTAGGGTTAGTGTAATCTGACATGTACTTGCAAAGTTTCTTATAGTCAGTTAAATGTCTATTTTGCAGCAGTATCAACAGACATTAAGCAGACAGTCAACTAATAGTCAAATGGACCATCAAAATAAAGTGTTACCAACAAAAGTATAAATTTAATTCCAAACTACAGAACAAATTTGCAATTTGTTCAAACTAATTTAAAATTAGTTAATTTGGGGACAACTTAATGGTTTTGTGTTCAACCCACTTAAATGGCTTAAAACTAATAGGTTAACTTAATTCCTTCATGTTATCCCAACACAAATCAATTGTACAGAACTCAACATTTCTTAGACTGTAAAAAGTGATTAGTTACTAAAACAGAGTAAACTATCTGCCTTAAAAGCAACAACTTTACAAAAATAATGTAAATATGTAATGTAATGTAAATATGTAAACCCAAAGTCACTTTTTAAAAAAATAAAAGTATACACCTTAATCATATATATAATACTCCAGTCTTTTAAATCTAATACAGGCTATAACTGTAGATTTTATAGATTTAATAAACCACCAAATATGTAATATTGTTATAATTACAGTAATTATTTGAAAACAGAAGCGCTAAAATAGTCTGACACTGTAAAAAGGGATTAGTTGACTTTAAAAAAGGAAGTACAATTAGCATAATTATAAAATTGAGTCAACTTAATGTCACGGATTGGTCAGGCTCTCACGATCCCCACTCACGAAGATCACCATCACCTGACTTCTAATGAGCACACAGCTGCATCACATTCACGAGCACCAGATAAAAGCACAGCACTCCAGTCGCTCATTGTCCGGGCTCGTCTCGACGAAAGCGGACAACTGAGCGACCACTCAGCGTAGTCATCCTCAGCTAAAACAAACGATTTACTTACCTGTTCTCTTTGTATTCCTCCTAGTCTTCCTGGTCCTCCCGAATCGTCCTGTCTTCCAGTCCTTCCAAGTCTGTGTCATCCTCTGTCAGCTGTATCTGGTGTGTGCTGTCCATCCTCGTGTATTCCTATTACCCAGCCACGGAGGAAAAGACCCCAACATCATTCCTGATCCTCCTGGCTATCCTTCATGTGCTCCTTGTTGTCATTTAATAAACACCCTAACGTTTCCTTACCTCTGTCTCCTGTCCGCTTCATAACAGAAGCCCGGACCTTTAACGACGACAACATGAGCACCCCCGATCACTTTCAAGAGCTGGTGGACCAGTTGAAGCGGATTCTACAGCCACCAGCTCCACTTTCCAACGCACCACCAGCACCGAGCACTTCCGCCTCCACAGTTTCTTCTTCGGCCCTTCCTTCCAGTCCCATGGCCCGACCAGCGCCCTACTCAGGCGGAGCGGGGGAGTGCAATGGTTTTCTGTTACAATGTTCCCTCATATTCGAAATGCAACCTTCTCTATATCCCACAGATAAGTCAAAGATCGCCTACATCGTATCACTACTCTCTGGACCTGCACTTAAATGGGCTGAGACGATCTGGAACCAAGCCGGGCCGGTCATGAATTCCATCACTACCTTCACGGAGTATTTCAAAGAGGTGTTTGGACGTTCTGATGGGGAAGTAGCCGCTGGAGAGCAGCTGTATCATCTAAAGCAAGGTACTCTATCTACACAGGAATATGCTCTCCGGTTTCGCACTCTAGCAGCTGCAAGTGGATGGAATGAGAGATCGTTGTTGACCACGTACCGGCTCGGCTTGGAACCCACTCTCCGAATCCAGCTGGCCACATTAGATGATACTATGGGTCTGGAGAGATTCATCCAACATTCTCTCCGATGTTCCGATCGTCTCCGTTCCTATCAACAGGACACCATCACCCCCTCGTCTGCACTCCTCCAATCGCCTGAGGCAACAGCCTCTCCAGAACCAGAACCCATGATAATAGAGTCTGGAAGACTGACATCCGCGGAACGACAGAGGAGGCTGACCCGGGGTCTGTGTCTATACTGCGGTGTCAGTGGACACACCCGTATGGAGTGTCCCCTTCGTCCCATTCGGACTTCAGTGAGTGTATTCAGTACGAATATTGAACAATGTAAACCACTTACTACCACCGTACAAATAACTACTGCCTCTATTTCTCTCCTTGTCACAGCCCTCATCGACTCCGGGTCAGCAGGGAACTTCATCTCCCAATCCCTCTGTCGTCAACTCCACCTACGTACTGAGGCGTCCTCGCATATATACCAGATACAACCGATAACCCAGTGCACTCGATCTTCGACCCGTATCCATCGACAATGCGAAGACATCCTTCTTCAAGTGGGGTTGTTACATCAAGAGAGGATTCAATTTCTGGTTCTGGAGGGTGCAAATATGGACATCATTCTAGGGCGCCCGTGGCTGGTGAAGCACGATCCCATCATCTCTTGGGGCACAGGAGAGATAAAGAAATGGGGATCTGGATGTACACCTACCTGTTTTCCAAATCTCCCTCTTCAAGGTCGGACCCCCATTTCTTTGTTTACAACATCGGTCGAGAGTCCTCCTGAGAAGCAGTCTATCCACATTCCTAAGGAGTACAGCTCCTTTCATGATGTCTTCTGCCCCAAGAGAGCTTCCCAGCTACCGCCGCATCGGCCATGGGACTGCGCGATCGACCTAGTTCCAGATGCCCAGTTGCCAAGAGGTAGGATCTACCCGCTCTCGCTTCCAGAGAATCAGGCAATGGAAGATTACATAAGGGAGGCTCTGAGTCAGGGGTACATACGTCACTCAAAATCACCAGCCGCCTCAAGCTTCTTCTTTGTGGCCAAGAAGGACGGAGGGCTGCGTCCATGCATCGACTACAGGGTCCTAAATAACGGTACAGTAAAATACCGATATCCCCTTCCTCTGGTACCAGCCGCTTTGGAACAGCTCCGAGAAGCTAAAGTCTTCACTAAATTGGACCTCCGCAGCGCGTATAATCTGATAAGAATACGTGAGGGGGACCAATGGAAGACAGCATTCGTGACCCCTACTGGCCACTATGAATATGAGGTCATGCCTTACGGTCTGGTCAACGCCCCCTCCGTATTCCAAAACTTCATTCATGAAGTCCTCCGGGAGTTTCTTCACCACTTTGTAATAGTGTACATAGATGACATCCTCATTTACTCCCGGAGTGAGGCCGAACATCGCCAACACGTTGCGGAGGTCCTACACACATTGAGAGAACATCACCTCTACCTCAAAGCGGAGAAATGCTCATTCCACCAGAAGTCGATTCATTTCTTGGGATACATCATTGACCAAACCGGTATACGTATGGATGGGAAGAAAATTGAGGCTGTTCTATCCTGGTCAGAACCCACTTCCATTAAGGAGCTCCAGAGGTTTCTTGGGTTTGCTAACTTTTATAGACGGTTTATCAAGGACTACAGCAGGATTACATCACCTCTCACTAATCTCCTCAAGGGTAAACCCAAAGGACTGGAGTGGACCAAAGAAGCAGCCGCAGCCTTCCGCCTTCTTAAGAAGGAGTTCACAAGGGCCCCACTCCTGACTCATCCTGACCCAAATCTTCCTTTCGTGGTGGAAGTGGACGCATCCACCACCGGCGTCGGGGCAGTATTATCCCAACATCATGATACACCGCCCCGACTGCATCCCTGTGCCTATTTCTCTCGGAAGTTGAGCCCGGCGGAGCAGAATTACAGCATAGGAGACAGGGAGCTTCTAGCAATCAAGCTAGCCTTGGAGGAGTGGCGTCACTGGTTGGAGGGAGCCAAACATCCGTTCCAGGTGATCACAGATCACAAAAACCTCCAATATATCAAAGAGGCCAAGAGACTATGTCCACGTCAAGCCAGATGGTCACTTTTCTTCTCACGTTTTGATTTCTCCATTTCCTATCGTCCAGGACCCAAGAATCTAAGAGCAGACGCTCTCTCTCGTTTACACGAGCATCACGATCATGAAGAACTCCCAACGAAGATTCTTCCCGAACACATCTCCATTTGTCCGATCACCTGGAACGCTCCTCCAGTCGTTGCCACTCCGGAAGCCCCTGCTCCGCCGGGATGCCCTCCTCATCGGCAGTTCATACCACCTGAACACCGGGTAGATCTGATCCACTCCTTACATACCTCGCTAGGCACTGGACATCCAGGGATCAACAATACTCTCTCGCTAGTATCCCAACGATTCTGGTGGCCAAACATGGCAAGGGATGTGAGGCAATATGTTCAGGGCTGTAAGGACTGTGCCCAATCCAAGAGCCCACGTCATCTACCCGCTGGAAAGCTCCATCCCTTGCCGATTCCGAACCGTCCCTGGTCACACCTAGGAGTGGACTTTATCACTGACCTCCCTTCGTCAGAAGGTAATACCTGTATTCTAGTCATCGTAGATAGATTCTCAAAGTTTGTCAAACTAATCCCTCTGAAAGGTCTTCCCACAGCCTTTGAAACAGCCGACAATATCTTTAATCAAGTCTTCAGGTCATTTGGTATTCCAGAAGATATTGTGTCGGACAGAGGTCCACAGTTCATCTCACGTCTATGGAAAGCCTTCTTCAAGCTCCTAGGTGTGGCCGTCAGCCTCTCTTCTGGATATCATCCCCAAACCAACGGGCAGACAGAGAGGAAGATTCAGGAGGTGGGACGGTTCCTGAGGACCTTCTGCAGTGGTCACCAGAGCTCCTGGAGCCAGTATTTGGGCTGGGCAGAATATGCCCAAAATTCACTGCGGCAACCCTCCACCGGACTCACGCCATTCCAGTGCGTCCTGGGCTTCCAACCACCGCTCTTTCCCTGGGATGGCGAACCATCTGATGTCCCCGCAGTGGATCACTGGTTCCGGGAGAGCGAGAGAGTCTGGGACGAGGCTCATCAACATCTGCAGTGGGCAGTCCGTCGAAGCAAGGTAACCGCCGATAGAAGAAGGTCTGAAGAACCCAGATACACACCCGGACAAAAGGTGTGGCTATCCACCCGGGACATACGCATGCGACTGCCCTCTCGCAAGTTAAGTCCCCGATTTGTTGGTCCCTTCACCATCGTGGAACAGGTTAACCCCGTCACCTACAAACTACAATTACCCTCTCACTACCGTATTCACCCTACATTCCACGTATCACTCCTGAAACCCTATCACGATCCTGTTCTTCCCTCCACAGAGCCTGACCACGAAGAGGAACCCCCTCCTCCACTGCTCCTAGAAGAAGGAGCCGTCTACGCAGTGAAGGAGATCTTGCGTTCCCGACGTCGTGGTGGCCAGTTGGAGTACCTGGTGGACTGGGAAGGGTACGGCCCCGAAGAAAGGACATGGGTTCCCAGAGCGGATATTCTCGATCCTAGTCTCATGGTGGAGTTTCATGAGAGCCACCCTGAGTTCCCAGCGCCTAGAGGCAGAGGGAGACCACCACGGCGTCGGAGGTGTCGGCCCTCAGGAGCGGGCCCTGGGGAGGGGGGTACTGTCACGGATTGGTCAGGCTCTCACGATCCCCACTCACGAAGATCACCATCACCTGACTTCTAATGAGCACACAGCTGCATCACATTCACGAGCACCAGATAAAAGCACAGCACTCCAGTCGCTCATTGTCCGGGCTCGTCTCGACGAAAGCGGACAACTGAGCGACCACTCAGCGTAGTCATCCTCAGCTAAAACAAACGATTTACTTACCTGTTCTCTTTGTATTCCTCCTAGTCTTCCTGGTCCTCCCGAATCGTCCTGTCTTCCAGTCCTTCCAAGTCTGTGTCATCCTCTGTCAGCTGTATCTGGTGTGTGCTGTCCATCCTCGTGTATTCCTATTACCCAGCCACGGAGGAAAAGACCCCAACATCATTCCTGATCCTCCTGGCTATCCTTCATGTGCTCCTTGTTGTCATTTAATAAACACCCTAACGTTTCCTTACCTCTGTCTCCTGTCCGCTTCATAACACTTAACAGTTCCAAGTTGTAAAGGGTGTACTTTATTTTTGTAAAGTCAACTTGTTGCTTTTAATGCAATTGGTTTACTCGCTTTAAGTAACTAATCACTTTTCACAGTGTACAGTGTAAATTAACAAATAAACACAAACCTTTGAACAGTACTGTTAAAAAAGGCTTAAGGTACTTTTGGGGCTTATTGAATACTGACTAATACTGGAGAAAATGTGATTTCCAGGTAAATTGGGACTGGATTATGATCATTAATCATCATAACGTTACTAATAATTATGTCATGAATTATGTCATGAATTGACTAGACATTTCCTGACTAATTAGTTCCATTAAATAATTTATGATATATAGACCAATTACCAACCTACGTCACACATGACGTCACACGGGTCCCTGTTTGCAAAAAAGACAGGCTGCAATAATAAACATCCTATTGTCTGGTACGATGCCAAAGTCCAAAAATAGAAGACTTAACTTTTATTGTACACCACACTGCTTTAATGCCAACTGCAGACATCTTTGGCTAAAAGCGAGCTGAATGAAGTGACGACCTAATTAGAAATGCTGGACTCTGCAGTTCTCATGTTTCATACACATTACTCGTTTTTGATTGCAGAAATGATTTCAGTTACATATGGTTTATTAATCTGCGAACAATGAATGCTAAGAATGAAACGTGAAAGTGTAAGTTATAAGGTAAACTTAGGTTTTATATTCACACATTCATTCAGTAACAACTTGTGACACACTCCCTATATCATTTACCACAGCACTTTGAATATTCGGTCTGAAATAACCTGCAAGTGTGACTTGAAAACGACATTAACACTGTTTATTTGACTGTGAACAATGTTGTACTTTAATAGTCATTGGCAGCTAATATGATTTCACTATTTAGAGTTTGCAAATAATACTTTTATGAAATTATATTATTAAGGAGAAAGTCTGAATGTGCGAGTATAAAACTAACTTTACCTTTTTGTGTAAGTTTACATACCCTGCTGTACAGGTGTAGTTCACTGTCAGAATACAGTTGTTTTGCTTGTTCATGATTACCCAGGCCTTGTACAGTTCCATCTTCTTTCCTTGTCTTTGGCTAGGCAGAACCTCGGTTTTTAGCACTACATAGTGTTGAATCTGCTCATCACGGAGCATTATTTCTTGCACATGATCACACAGAACAACATTGTTGGCATCCAAAGACTTGTAGGCCTTTAATTTCTCTCTTGTAAAATCACTTCAATGCTTCAATGCGATTGTAGATTTGGATCCGAATGCTTGGTCATTTCGTCTTCTCCAAAAATCATTGGGAGGCTGCTATCGCAAATGGGCCTGTCAGATGAACACCGCTCACTTTAACGTTAATTTTGCAGAATCACTGTGCTTATCACTGGGTGACGAGCTGTTATAATACGCTGAAAACATTATGTAAATAATATATATATTATGTAATCAATATATCTTATTTCTAAGACAACAACAAACTCTGTACCGCATCGGATGTCATTCCCTCGCTGTAAATGCTAGCGCTCCCGGTTTTTTCTGTATTATACAGACTTTAACCAGTAATATTCCAACTACAATGACCCAAAAATAATTTACCACTGTAAAAAGTTTGATCTAATTCAGACAAATTCTAAATTCTCACATATGGATAATAAAAATAGTGGTTCTAGGTTGCAGCAAACACGTGAGCTGCACCATCTTTGGTCAGTTTGACCCAGGAACACATTGAATTTAAAGTTTTAAATGCAAAAGACTCTTCTCTCCTTTCTAATTACACTCCAAACCAATGTTGATTTTTTTTAAACAAAGCTACAAATATGTCTCCCTGACAAAGTTGCTCAACATAATGGAGCCATGGTAGGAACTTCTCAAAATCACTGTTGTGCATTAACTGAAAAACATTCAAGTGAAAAGCAATGCTGATATATACAACTAATAATAGTTATATGTATATACATTTTTGTCTAATTTTATAATGATAACAAACACCCAGATACCATCCACCATATTTACCATATGTAAATATGCTGCATTATTTCCTATTATTATTATTATAACAGAAACACAGACAATAATGACAGCAGTGAGAAAACAGTTGAGAAAGCACCTTTAGTATGGATATGTTTCCATATGAATGTTTCCAGCATCATGTCTACAAGGGGATTAAATGACAACGTTTGACAGATTCATTTTAAAATCTTCATTTAATAATATTCGAGACTATAAAGTTTTACAGATTATCTTCTTGTGTAAAATAGTTAGAATATGCATATTTTTTAATGAATCCTTTGAATACTTTGCAAGCTACATTGACATTTTCTAAATAAAGAACCACTCTTTTAGCATTATTTTGTACATTATATAAGCATTGGTTTCATTTTCTTGGAAAACAAAGTTCCAAGTATTTTTTAGGCTTTCACAGAAAACATAGGACGTCAGTAAAGGTTTTGCTTTTTAAGTTTCAATGCATGTGGTTCACTCTAACAAAATAATGCTATATTTACAATGATTGTTTAATTTTCCATCATTATAGTTATCATCCTTCTTGTGAACACTACCTAAATCTGTTCAATCTTTCATAAAATCTTAAGTGACCAAAATAAGTGTATGAATCTCATTAATTGAGATTCATACACTGTAAAACAGTCAAATGTATCAAATGAAATGAGTTAGTTCACACAAAATTCACTGTAAGTTAATTCTACTCATTTAAAAAGAGTTGTGAATTCAGTGTTGAAGTTAATTAGTAAATGAAGTGATTAAGTAAGTGTTGATTGAGCATTAATACTATTTTAATTATCTACTAACAAATTATCTCATTACTTCAACTTTAATAGAGTAAGTTCACAGTATTGATTATAGGATTAGTTTAACTCAAATGGTTTGTAGCAATCGGTTTCCTCAAATGGTTTGAGTTGCCTTAACTTATTGGATTTTACAGTACTCAGTTGGTTTGAGTTCTCTTCATTTATTGGTTTTTACTGTGCTCAAATTCTTTGTGTACTCAAATGAAGTTCACAGTACTCATTAGGATTAGTTTTTGAACTTAAATGGTTTGTTGCAATCGGTTTCCTCAAATGGTTTGAGTTACCTTAACGTATTGGGTTTTACAGTGTATGTCACATTAAAGATTAATAAATAACATTTCCACTGACGTGTGGTTTGTTACGATTGGAAAATATTTGCAAAATCTGAAATCCTAAGGGTCCTAAAAATCTAAGGGTCCAAAAGTAAATATAAATATCAAGAAAAATTACATTAAAACTGTCTAAATGAAGTGCTTAGCAATGCATATGAGTTTTGGTATATTAAAGTAGGACATTTACAAAGTATTCCCAATGAACATGATTTTGACTAAATATTCTAATGCTTTTTGGCATAAAATCAACAATTTTTACCCACACAATGTATTTTTGGCTACACTGAAAAAAGTGTTGCATGCAAAACTGTTGCAAACAATTTATTTGTGTTGAATTTAAACAAAGAAATTAAATTGAGCAATGTTCAACTTGATTTTTTTGTTTAAATTCAGCCAAAATAAACTGTTTACAACAACTTAACGTAAAAAAAATTGAGTAAATCCAAGGAATCATCTTTGAATAATTTTTTTCAGTGTACTGACAATAATTGACCAACACTGAAAAAAACATTAATTGGATTTACTAAAATTTAAGGTAAGTGGTTGCAAACATTTTATATGGGCTGCATTTAAACAAAATTACATTTAGTAATGTTCAACTTAATTTGTTTGTTTAAATTCAGCTTATATAGTAAATTGTTCGCAACCACTTACCTTAAAACAAAATTAGTAAATCCAATGAATCATTTTTTTCAGTGACATACTGTCTGATGTTTTTGTGGTCCAGGGTCACATATATAAAATTCTACTTTCTCAATCCCTCTTCTACATAATTGTAGATATAGAAATAAACACCACAGTCTAAATGAAACTAATATGTAAATAAGTTGAGCTGTAATGAGAATGAGTTGCAATCAAATTTTTTATTTTATATGTTTGAATCTGTCACTTCTAGATTAATGAATTAAATAGCCGTATTACTTAAATATACCCAAAACAAAGAATCAGTTATGCTGAAGTCTGCTTTTTAAAATGATTTCCGGTGGACTCACAGGTCGTCCTCACCTCTCGATTAGCACTTTCCTCAGAGCCAAGACACAGATCTCTGATGTGGAACATTAAAGGTGAGCTAAAGCTGTCCACTGAGCAATGAGGTGTATAATAAAGGAAACCCAAAGGGTCTGGAGAAGGTCAAGAGCACCGGCTACCATGGGTGACCAACCGGCACCCTTTCTTATCAGCTTCACCTGCGGAGCATTTCACTGCAAAAAAAAAAAAAAAAAAAAAAACTACAAGACTCCAAAAAGAAGCAAAAAAAGCACATCTCCTCATCAGCAGGAGACCCGAGAGACATCCAGCATGCACTTAGAAGAAACACCAGATGACTGACAGGACCTGTCAGCGGGTATCAGAGAGAACAGCTTAAAGAGAATAAACCAGCTCAGACATTTGCTGGCTTTGCGCGCTGTTTGGGTCCAAAAAGTAGAGTTCAAGAGACACGCTTTAGTTTACTTGCTGAGCAATTTTTAATATCAAAATATATGAAAATGCAGGACACGTGGAAAATTATGAATAAACTTCAATTTGTTCCAATATATTGAGTGTACCATTATAAAAAAAATTACAGTTGCTGTTTGTTCAAACTGCACATATAAATTGAGCTGAAAAAACACAATTCTTGGGTTTTTTTAGGACAACTTAATTGTTTTAATTTCAATCAACTTAAATTTGTAAAATATAATACAGGATTTTGTAAGCTGTTTGGACAGATTGTGTGTATGTATAGTGTGTCCACAGTAATACTGAAGTGATATAAACGCAATAAATCTCTTTTTTGAAATTTCCTGATGTCAAAATAGGACCCAAATCCCAGTGATTTTGGGGCCCACAGCAACGTGACATAGGAGTACAGTTTGCCCGCTGACCAAATTGATTGACAGGTGCCATGTTTCTATAATAACATGTATACACATGTCCAAAGAAATTTTTTTTAACAAAGAAAATGGTATTAAAACATGTTACAACTAATATATATATATGGGCGGTGGAAGCAGCTCATTTGCATTTAAAGCCACAGCTACGTAGACATCAGACACCAAAAATAGGCAGATTCTGGAGGCTATAATAAGTAATCTGATGGGTATTTTGAGCTGATTCTTTACAGACACATTCTGGAGACATCAAAGTCTTATCTTACATCTTGTAAAGGAGGTAAAATAGGTTCCCTCTAACTCCTTAATGTTGCCCTAACACAAATCGATTGTGAGGAACCCAAAAATGTTGACAGTGTATAGGCTATAATGCATAATAAACAACATTCTGTACAGTCAATGACAAGTTATAAGATGCGTGATGCATCTTTTTTAGCAAAAAAAAAAGCAATATTTAGCTAGAATTATATTTATTAAACAAAAAACTAAACAAGCAAAAATATAGTAACATATATCTCCCATTGATATTTATGAAAATACTCTTGAAAAACATAGAATGTGCAAGTGCATATTAAACTACACAATCTTTTTAACACCATTTGTGATTTTATGCAGTCCATTTGGTAAATTAACCTCTCCTGGAAAGGTGTGTTTCTGTTCCAAGTGTGCATTGAAAGATTATTGTCTTCTGAGTGGTTCAATTGACTCACCAGACAGATAGAGTAAGTCTATTTACACTGGTAAATATCAATTTCTCTTTGTTTTCATTGAGCATTCTCAAATACCTAATGCATTTCCAAACTAGTAACCTAATTCTGATGATTTAAATAGGAAAAGAGGTTTAATCATGATTTTTAAACACAGAGCAAGAGTGCTTGTAATCAAATCGGGCAGTACTGGACTAGCAGACTCTAATTGTCCTTTTAATTTGGTTAATTTAAGAAGAGAACAATTGGTTTTTCTCTAAGAGCTCAATAGTGTCAAATAACTTTGTCCGCTCTACATAAATTAAATAAGAACTTAGTACAATTAGTTCAGCTAGGTTCTTTTAAAAATCGTTAGACTGCTGAAAAATCCCTAAAAAGATTCATTCTCAAAAAATGTGCTCTTAAGGAAAGGAGTAAACGACCACAAAGCTTTGTTCACACTGCACGCAAATCGAATTTGATTTTCAAATCCAATATTTAGAGCTGAATGGCTTTTTGCAGGTGATTAAATTTACATACTATAGTCAGTGTCTGCTGAATGTACAGCAGTTGCTATGGTTATGATATAAGCGCCAGCTGTCACTGTGGAGAGAGAGAAAGCAAAACAAATGTTGCTGCTTCTTATGTCTATGATGACATTTCACTGCAGAACTTACAAAGCAAATGAGACGACTGGAATAAGTCATTTTATGCATTCATGCTGCATCCAAAACCGCTGATCCGTTAACTAATTTATGATTAACTAAACAGTAAATATTGATTATTTGCTGCAAGAGGCAGGCCAGATGAAAATGAGTGCACTTAAACACTGCTCCACATAAAAATGCAGCCCAGGCTCACTGGTAAAACATGCCTACATTTTTGCAGAATGTAAAATATATTGCTCACATATTGCTCTGGGTATGTTTTTGTTATGAAGCGGACAGGAGACAGAGGTAAGGAAACGTTAGGGTGTTTATTGAATGACAACAAGGAGCACATGAAGGATAGCCAGGAGGATCAGGAATGATGTTGGGGTCTTCTCCTCCGTGGCTGGGTAACAGGAATACACGAGGATGGACAGCACACACCAGATACAGCTGACAGAGGATGACACAGACTTGGAAGGACTGGAAGACAGGACGATACGGGAGGACCAGGAAGACTAGGGAGGAATACAAAGAGAACAGGTAAGTAAATCGTTTGTTTAGCTGAGGATGACTACGCTGAGTGGTCGCTCAGTTGTCCGCTTTCGTCGAGACGAGCCCGGACAATGAGCGACTGGAGTGCTGTGCTTTTATCTGGTGCTCGTGAATGTGATGCAGCTGTGTGCTCATTAGAAGTCAGGTGATGGTGATCTTCGTGAGTGGGGATCGTGAGAGCCTGACCAATCCGTGACAGTACCCCCCTCCCCAGGGCCCGCTCCTGAGGGCCGACACCTCCGACGCCGTGGTGGTCTCCCTCTGCCTCTAGGCGCTGGGAACTCAGGGTGGCTCTCATGAAACTCCACCATGAGACTAGGATCGAGAATATCAGCTCTGGGAACCCATGTCCTTTCTTCGGGGCCGTACCCTTCCCAGTCCACCAGGTACTCCAACTGGCCACCACGACGTCGGGAACGCAAGATCTCCTTCACTGCGTAGACGGCTCCTTCTTCTAGGAGCAGTGGAGGAGGGGGTTCCTCTTCGTGGTCAGGCTCTGTGGAGGGAAGAACAGGATCGTGATAGGGTTTCAGGAGTGATACGTGGAATGTAGGGTGAATACGGTAGTGAGAGGGTAATTGTAGTTTGTAGGTGACGGGGTTAACCTGTTCCACGATGGTGAAGGGACCAACAAATCGGGGACTTAACTTGCGAGAGGGCAGTCGCATGCGTATGTCCCGGGTGGATAGCCACACCTTTTGTCCGGGTGTGTATCTGGGTTCTTCAGACCTTCTCCTATCGGCGGTTACCTTGCTTCGACGGACTGCCCTCTGCAGATGTTGATGAGCCTCGTCCCAGACTCTCTCGCTCTCCCGGAACCAGTGATCCACTGCGGGGACATCAGATGGTTCGCCATCCCAGGGAAAGAGCGGTGGTTGGAAGCCCAGGACGCACTGGAATGGCGTGAGTCCGGTGGAGGGTTGCCGCAGTGAATTTTGGGCATATTCTGCCCAGCCCAAATACTGGCTCCAGGAGTTCTGGTGACCACTGCAGAAGGTCCTCAGGAACCGTCCCACCTCCTGAATCTTCCTCTCTGTCTGCCCGTTGGTTTGGGGATGATATCCAGAAGAGAGGCTGACGGCCACACCTAGGAGCTTGAAGAAGGCTTTCCATAGACGTGAGATGAACTGTGGACCTCTGTCCGACACAATATCTTCTGGAATACCAAATGACCTGAAGACTTGATTAAAGATATTGTCGGCAGTTTCAAAGGCTGTGGGAAGACCTTTCAGAGGGATTAGTTTGACAAACTTTGAGAATCTATCTACTATGACTAGAATACAGGTATTACCTTCTGACGAAGGGAGGTCAGTGATAAAGTCCACTCCTAGGTGTGACCAGGGACGGTTCGGAATCGGCAAGGGATGGAGCTTTCCAGCGGGTAGATGACGTGGGCTCTTGGATTGGGCACAGTCCTTACAGCCCTGAACATATTGCCTCACATCCCTTGCCATGTTTGGCCACCAGAATCGTTGGGATACTAGCGAGAGAGTATTGTTGATCCCTGGATGTCCAGTGCCTAGCGAGGTATGTAAGGAGTGGATCAGATCTACCCGGTGTTCAGGTGGTATGAACTGCCGATGAGGAGGGCATCCCGGCGGAGCAGGAGCTTCCGGAGTGGCAACGACTGGAGGAGCGTTCCAGGTGATCGGACAAATGGAGATGTGTTCGGGAAGAATCTTCGTTGGGAGTTCTTCATGATCGTGATGCTCGTGTAAACGAGAGAGAGCGTCTGCTCTTAGATTCTTGGGTCCTGGACGATAGGAAATGGAGAAATCAAAACGTGAGAAGAAAAGTGACCATCTGGCTTGACGTGGACATAGTCTCTTGGCCTCTTTGATGTACTGGAGGTTTTTGTGATCTGTGATCACCTGGAACGGATGTTTGGCTCCCTCCAACCAGTGACGCCACTCCTCCAAGGCTAGCTTGATTGCTAGAAGCTCCCTGTCTCCTATGCTGTAATTCTGCTCCGCCGGGCTCAACTTCCGAGAGAAATAGGCACAGGGATGCAGTCGGGGCGGTGTATCATGATGTTGAGATAATACTGCCCCGACGCCGGTGGTGGATGCGTCCACTTCCACCACGAAAGGAAGATTTGGGTCAGGATGAGTCAGGAGTGGGGCCCTTGTGAACTCCTTCTTAAGAAGGCGGAAGGCTGCGGCTGCTTCTTTGGTCCACTCCAGTCCTTTGGGTTTACCCTTGAGGAGATTAGTGAGAGGTGATGTAATCCTGCTGTAGTCCTTGATAAATCGTCTATAAAAGTTAGCAAACCCAAGAAACCTCTGGAGCTCCTTAATGGAAGTGGGTTCTGACCAGGATAGAACAGCCTCAATTTTCTTCCCATCCATACGTATACCGGTTTGGTCAATGATGTATCCCAGGAAATGAATCGACTTCTGGTGGAATGAGCATTTCTCCGCTTTGAGGTAGAGGTGATGTTCTCTCAATGTGTGTAGGACCTCCGCAACGTGTTGGCGATGTTCGGCCTCACTCCGGGAGTAAATGAGGATGTCATCTATGTACACTATTACACAGTGGTGAAGAAACTCCCGGAGGACTTCATGAATGAAGTTTTGGAATACGGAGGGGGCGTTGACCAGACCGTAAGGCATGACCTCATATTCATAGTGGCCAGTAGGGGTCACGAATGCTGTCTTCCATTGGTCCCCCTCACGTATTCTTATCAGATTATACGCGCTGCGGAGGTCCAATTTAGTGAAGACTTTAGCTTCTCGGAGCTGTTCCAAAGCGGCTGGTACCAGAGGAAGGGGATATCGGTATTTTACTGTACCGTTATTTAGGACCCTGTAGTCGATGCATGGACGCAGCCCTCCGTCCTTCTTGGCCACAAAGAAGAAGCTTGAGGCGGCTGGTGATTTTGAGTGACGTATGTACCCCTGACTCAGAGCCTCCCTTATGTAATCTTCCATTGCCTGATTCTCTGGAAGCGAGAGCGGGTAGATCCTACCTCTTGGCAACTGGGCATCTGGAACTAGGTCGATCGCGCAGTCCCATGGCCGATGCGGCGGTAGCTGGGAAGCTCTCTTGGGGCAGAAGACATCATGAAAGGAGCTGTACTCCTTAGGAATGTGGATAGACTGCTTCTCAGGAGGGCTCTCGACCGATGTTGCAAACAAAGAAATGGGGTTCCGACCTTGAAGAGGGAGATTTGGAAAACAGGCAGGTGTACATCCAGATCCCCATTTCTTTATCTCTCCTGTGCCCCAAGAGATGATGGGATCGTGCTTCACCAGCCACGGGCGCCCTAGAATGATGTCCATATTTGCACCCTCCAGAACCAGAAATTGAATCCTCTCTTGATGTAACACCCCCACTTGAAGAAGGATGTCTTCGCATTGTCGATGGATACGGGTCGAAGATCGAGTGCACTGGGTTATCGGTTGTATCTGGTATATATGCGAGGACGCCTCAGTACGGAGGTGGAGTTGACGACAGAGGGATTGGGAGATGAAGTTCCCTGCTGACCCGGAGTCGATGAGGGCTGTGACAAGGAGAGAAATAGAGGCAGTAGTTATTTGTACGGTGGTAGTAAGTGGTTTACATTGTTCAATATTCGTACTGAATACACTCACTGAAGTCCGAATGGGACGAAGGGGACACTCCATACGGGTGTGTCCACTGACACCGCAGTATAGACACAGACCCCGGGTCAGCCTCCTCTGTCGTTCCGCTGATGTCAGTCTTCCAGACTCTATTATCATGGGTTCTGGTTCTGGAGAGGCTGTTGACTCAGGCGATTGGAGGAGTGCAGACGAGGGGGTGATGGTGTCCTGTTGATAGGAACGAAGACGATCGGAACATCGGAGAGAATGTTGGATGAATCTCTCCAGACCCATTGTATCATCTAATGTGGCCAGTTGGATTCGGAGAGTGGGTTCCAAGCCGAGCCGGTACGTGGTCAACAACGATCTCTCATTCCATCCACTTGCAGCTGCTAGAGTGCGAAACCGGAGAGCATATTCCTGTGTAGATAGAGTACCTTGCTTTAGATGATACAGCTGCTCTCCAGCGGCTACTTCCCCATCAGAACGTCCAAACACCTCTTTGAAATACTCCGTGAAGGTAGTGATGGAATTCATGACCGGCCCGGCTTGGTCTCCAGATCGTCTCAGCCCATTTAAGTGCAGGTCCAGAGAGTAGAGATACGATGTAGGCGATCTTTGACTTATCTGTGGGATATAGAGAAGGTTGCATTTCGAATATGAGGGAACATTGTAACAGAAAACCATTGCACTCCCCCGCTCCGCCTGAGTAGGGCGCTGGTCGGGCCATGGGACTGGAAGGAAGGGCCGAAGAAGAAACTGTGGAGGCGGAAGTGCTCGGTGCTGGTGGTGCGTTGGAAAGTGGAGCTGGTGGCTGTAGAATCAGCTTCAACTGGTCCACCAGCTCTTGAAAGTGATCGGGGGTGCTCATGTTGTCGTCGTTATTGGTCCGGGCTTCTGTTATGAAGCGGACAGGAGACAGAGGTAAGGAAACGTTAGGGTGTTTATTGAATGACAACAAGGAGCACATGAAGGATAGCCAGGAGGATCAGGAATGATGTTGGGGTCTTCTCCTCCGTGGCTGGGTAACAGGAATACACGAGGATGGACAGCACACACCAGATACAGCTGACAGAGGATGACACAGACTTGGAAGGACTGGAAGACAGGACGATACGGGAGGACCAGGAAGACTAGGGAGGAATACAAAGAGAACAGGTAAGTAAATCGTTTGTTTAGCTGAGGATGACTACGCTGAGTGGTCGCTCAGTTGTCCGCTTTCGTCGAGACGAGCCCGGACAATGAGCGACTGGAGTGCTGTGCTTTTATCTGGTGCTCGTGAATGTGATGCAGCTGTGTGCTCATTAGAAGTCAGGTGATGGTGATCTTCGTGAGTGGGGATCGTGAGAGCCTGACCAATCCGTGACAGTTTTATTGCACATTTCAGATGACAAATACATTTTTTATATAGGCATGCTTCTTCTACAAATCCATGAAAAGAGAGGGCTTGTTGTAGAGATCACCTAGATTAGGGAACTACTGACCTAGACCCAACCAATAATGTTGTCTAAAGCAAACGTGAGAGAAAAGTGAACTGTGACCACTTCGGTTTACCTTTATTTTACATTGCTTTTGCCTCTTTTATTAAACCCTGCTTCACCAGACTTAAACCCGAACGCTACAAAACCATACAAACCAAGCAAACTGACCATGCCAGAAAAGTTTTCCAAATGGAGATAAATAGGTGAGGCAAACATATTCCATTGCAAATCATAGTTCGTTAAGCTGGTTTGTGGTATTTATTTGGTGTTATGCAAAGAACTGCATTAAAATAATCCTTTATTTATGTATAATATTTCCCTGTAAGCATCATTAGTGTGAAAATAAAATGTTGTTGCTGTTAAAGCATTCATTTTATCTATAAACTGCAGTGAAACATATGTTTAGGTACATTTTTACAATTTCAAAAAAAGCATGTATTTACAATGAGCCTGTAATGAAATGATGTATGTTATACATTCAGAATAATGCAAAACCACTGTTAAAAAATTGTGATTTTTCTAAGTTGTTAATAAAAATTATGTAACATATCAAACAGAGGCCAAACCACTTGGTGAATACTTCCTGCTAATAAACTAATATCCAAATTTTATTTAGTTCATTTTGAATTTGTTTATTAAATCCATTTAATATGATGATGTGTTTAAACCGCTTCAAAAAAATTTCTAAATGAATTACTTTCCTAATAACCCACTATCTGAACCTGAACATTTGCTCTCATCAAGCTTCAAGAAGCTGAACATATCTGCAGCTGGGACGAACTTCTGATTTTCTGACTAGCTGACAATTATCTCAATCATAAAGGGAGAACTAATCATTTTATTGGGAATTAGATTTTGGGGGGATTGTAGAGTTGAATGTTGTAGTATTTGATGAATTCAGGCGGTATAAAATACAGCACATTATGTAAAACATTTTAAAATGCAAGGGATATTATAAATGCAAAGGAGAAAAGTCTAAAGTCTATCTGTTATGACGTAAAAATACTGTACTCTTACTCTCATTGGGCTTTATTTTAACGATCTAGGCACAAAGTCTAAAGCGCATTGCACAAACGCATTAAGGGCGTATCCAAATAAGGGCTATTTTAAGAATGGAAAAATATGCTGTGCGCCAAGGCGCATGGTCTAACAGAATTGTGCTTATTTTCTTAATGAGCTATGGGTATGTATTGAGCATAATGTGCATTAAACCAATCAGAGTCTCATCTCCCACTACCTTTAAGAGTCAGTTGCGGTGTGACATGGCGCATTTGCTATTTACATGGAGGACTTTGTAAGTGGAAAAACTAAATGCTTCACTAGCGATAAAACGGTTAAACTGATCATCTACGCAAGGATAAAGAACGAGCCTCCTCCATTCAGCCTCTTTACTTTTACTCTTTACTTTCATGGAGTAAGGAAACAGTGTTGTATGCACACCACTATAGACATTCATTAGCCTACATATTTAATTTTGTTTGTTAAGCACAAAGATTTGTTTCAAAACTATTTCTAAATTCAGCTCTAATTTCTAGCAAACGAATAATTAAACAATAATAACGAAGTGTGGTCAAAAAAATTTGGTATATCCAAACACACGTCCAATTCTTATGCCCCATATGATCCTGACAGGTGGACAAATCTAAACTTGTTTTTATTAAAACAAATATAAATATACATATAATAAATAATACTACTATTAATAATAACATTTTACAGTCAACTGTCATAAATAAACTGAAAAAAGCCCCAAGATGGAGGCAGTGGCTTTTATATGTAGAATTTTTTATTTTTTTTGTAACATTTTAATGTTTGGACCTGCATAGGCGTATAACCAACAAGCTCTGCGCTATACTTTAGACCGTCAATGGCGCAGTCTATTTCAGTTGCTCAAAATAGCAACGCAACAACAATGTGCCTTAACACACCTCTATTTTAGACCAGCACATCCATGAGTCCACAAAGTGGCACAGATGAATTTACTATTAAATCAACATGGCACAAAACGTGAAAATTATGGTAGCGCCTTATTGTGCCGAGTGTATGACAAAGCCCAAAATCTTTAAAAATCAGATTTTACTAATAATTATTTAATACACATCTGTATTGATCTTTTTGCAGATTTATTTGCCAGTTTTATTCTGTCTCTCTGAGTCGCAGACGGGCTACGTACAAATCATATTATGATGCGCCTAATGGACGTAGTGTCACAAAATGATTCTGCGACATTTTAATTTTCTTCTTTCCGCTGCAGTAGTTTCATGTGACACGATGCTTTGAAAATGGCTTTGTATCTCATTGCACTCAAATCTGTGCAGCCATGCTACGTTGACTTTTATGAGTTTCATAACTCTCCTCTCCAATGACATAACGATTACTGCAACAAGCATGAGAAGCAATGCATTTGATGCTACAGTATATAAAGTCAAAGATTGCACTTAATCTCATATTTTGAGGAAATATTTTCACAGTGCAATATTTATAACACACTGTTGATGTGTGTTTCTCAGTTGTTGTCCACATTCTACACATCTAATCGATTCAGATCCGTCCTGTATGCTCTCACCTGACATTTCTAATCTACCCGAGGCTCTGATCAGCCACCAGGCCACTCGAATCCATCTAAAAGTGTTTAATCCACTTCTCTGCACACAAGTTTGGTTTCAGATCCTCTTCACGTTGGATCACTAAAGGGCCACATCTATAATTCATTAACGGCTGAACCGGGTAAGCATCGGCAAGCATTAGTTTGGAATGGATGAATGTGTTTGGAGAAACTTTGCTTATATAGTGCTCAACTAATTACCACAATCGGCACTGCAATAAAGTGAATTTAAAAAGACTTGTTCGGCATCCAAATAGCACTTCAGCGTATAGGAGATTTCAAGAGGATGCAAGATGTACACTTAAGATTTTCAACCGGATATATTTGTGTCCGCATGAGTTAGTGCTTTTTTTAATGGAGTTTCAAGATATCAGTGATCAATCAATCATGATGTTCCCCTTCACCATCACCTCTACAGCAGATCCCATTTAGATTAGCAGGAGGCAGAAGGCGAGGGTGTGAGATTGACAAGGCCAGGCTGCTTTATCTAATGTCCGTTAAAAAAAAGGAGGCGAGGAGCAACAGCCTGAGGTGTTTCAGGACATGTTCTCATTGTCTGGTGACAGAAGAGAAGCTACAGACCTCCAATTCAAGAGGCAAAGCCAAACGTTGCTCATTGAATTGCACTGTAGTATCTCTAGCTTTATTCACCTCAAGAGAACTGTCAAAAAATATATACTGAATGTATTTTGCTGTTCTTGCACTGTTATTTGATTTGCATTTTAAAGTTGAAGTGTGCACCAGTAGCATCTCCAAAAGGAATAGTAAAAAATAATAACTTTTTTATTTCTTCTTTTTCCCTATATGCCAAGTAAGAATAAAAAAAATCATGTAATATATTTATTATATAAGTTTCGTATGTCTCTTGAAATTGGCTGTTTGAAACGAGCCAAATACATTTTATGGAGTTTGTCAGCACATTAATCTATACAAAATTTATATAATTGTTTTACTATATGATAGCATCATGCAGTTGCTGCAGATTTGTCGGCTGCACATCTATGATGCGAATCTCCCGTTCCACCACATCCCAAAGATGCTCTGTTGGATTGAGTTCTGGTGACTGTGGAGGCCATTTGAGTACAGTGAACTCATTGTCATGTTCAAGAAACCAGTCTTAGATGATTTGCGCTTTATGACATGGCGCGTTATCCTGCTGGAAATAGCCAGCAGAAGATGGGTACACTGTGGTCATAAAGGGAAGGCTGTGGGATAGACACGATGCTGAAATGGTACTAATGAGCCCAAAGTGTGCCAAGAAAATGTCCCCCACACCAAGGCAGGATGGATCCATGCTTTCATGTTGTTGACACCAAATTCTAACCCTACCATCTGAATGCAACCATCCTACCAACCAGCAGAAATCAAGACTCATCAGACCAGGCAACGTTTTTCCAATCTTCTATTGTCCAACTTTGGTGAGCCTGTGTGAATTGTAGCCTCAGTTTCCTGTTCTTAGCTGATAGGAGTGGCACCCAGTGTGGTCTTCTGCTGCTGTAGCCCATCTGCCTCAAGGTTTAATGAGTTGTGCGTTCAGAGATGTACTTCTGCATACCTCGGTTGTAATGAGTGGTTATTTGAGTTACAGGTGCCTTTTTATCAGCTCGAACCACTCTGGCCTCTCCTATGAACTCTGGCATCAACAAGACATTTGCACCCACAGAACTGCCGCTCACCTGATATTTTTTCTTTTTCTGACCCTTGTCTGTAAACAAGGGATGTCAAACTCAATTTCTGGAGGGCCGCAGCCCTGCACAGTTTAGTTCCAACCCTACTTCAACACACTTACCTGTAGGTCTCAAACAAGCCTGAAGGACTCAATTAGTTTGTTCAGGTGTGTTTAATTAGGGTTGGAACTAAACTGTGCAGGGCTGCGGCCCTCCCGGAATTGAGTTTGACATCCCTTCTGTAAACCCTAGATGCACATGGTTGTGCGTGAAAATCCCATTAGATCAGAAGTTTCTGAAATATTCAGACCAGCCCGTCTGGCACCAACAACCATGCCACATTCAAAGTCACTTATATCACCTTTCTTCCCCATTCTGATGCTCGGTTTGAACTGCAACAGATCGTCTTGACCATGTCTACATGCCTCAATGCATTGAGTTGCTGCCATATGATTGGCTGATTAGAAATGTGCGTTAACATATAAATACTGTTGAAGTCAAAATTATTAGCCCCCCCCCCCCCCCCCCTGAATTATTAGCCCCCCTTTTTTCCCCAGTTTCTGTTTAACGGAGAGATTATTTTCAACGCATTTCTAAACATAATAGTTTTAATAACTCATTTCTAATAACTGATTTATTTTATCTTTGCCATGATGACACTTCTATACAGCTTAAAGTGACATTTAAAGGCTTAACTAGGTTAATTAGCTTAACTAGGCAGGTTAGGGTAGTTAAGTTATTGTATTATGATGGTTTGTTTTGTAGACCATCAAGAAAAAAATTGCTTAAAGGGGCTAATAATTTTGACCTTAAAATGTTTTTTAAAAAATTAAAAACTGCTTTTATTCTAGCTGAAATACAACAAAGACTTTCTCTAGAAGAAAAAATATTATCAGACATGCTGTGAAAAAAAAGGGGGGAGGAGGTCTTTTCAGCTGATCCGCGCATCTTTAATATATATATATATATATATATATATATATATATATATATATATATATATATATATATATATATATATATATATATATATATATATATATATATATATATATATATTTTGCACGGATCAGATGAAATAACACCCGAATCCATGGCTTCATACTAATCATCCACCTGCCACCTGCCCACACATTTAGTTTTATCTGATATATGTATCCGCATCCGACCCGCACCAGATCGTCGCTTTAATAATTTAATTCTTTGTTTTAGGCATGATAGGTCATCGATATATATATATATATATATATATATATATATATATTGTATATATATATATATATGGTCTATCTCTTTTTTTTCTCTCCACACTTAATTTCCATAAACAAATACTTTTGTAAATAATAACATTTAGCTTAATCTCATATCCAATATATTAAAATCTAGTCTATAAAATTACATTTGGTTTGAGAACATACATTTTACAATACTTTAATTGTATTACTTTTATTCTATTATTACATTAACTTTTTTTAACAATATACTTGCATACACAATATACATACTGTAAAGATGTTTGTTGGTTTGTTGCAATGAATTCAGGAAACAGAATCATTTTATTTGTATTGACGGAAATTGCTATTTTATTTGCCTAACAAAGGTTTTGGGAAGCACACCCCTGCTTATCTTAACATTAACACTATTTTGGACTAATCTTTGAATGCATTTATCTACTTGATCATTTTGCTGAAAAGCTTTCAAGGGTTCAAAATGGTCTGATCCAAACAGAGAAGCAAAAAACTGCTGCCTTTGACATCACAATAGGGAAACAACCCAACAAAATACATTAAAAAATATATATAAGGAACGTATATAAACTTAAAAATGAGTCACAGAGTAATGCCCTGTATTACATTTTATCCCCCCATGGTGTTCAACACCGCACTGCTCATATTGTCTAATGGTTTTCTTATTGCTCTAAATGTATGTTAGAGTGTTTATACCTACGTTAATGTAAGTAGGTCACTTACATAATACACAGACTCCCCTATAATTCAATGCAGCATCTGCTGAGAATATAAACCTACATATCACAAAATGACTCCTGTAGCGTAATAACGTAATTGTGTCCAAGTCCACTCAGTATGCACATTCTCTGCCACCAAATGAAACGCAGAAATGATCAAAACACCCTCTTTTCATGGGGAAATGCTGGAATACATTACGCAGATCTGAGCTTTCGGATGACCAAAGCACTGGGCATGCAGGTATCATTTTCACAGGTGCATCAGACGTTTTATAGTAATAATGCGCTTTGGTGTGTGGACACATATAATGCAAAACCAAAAACAACAGAAACTCAATGCTAATATCGTCACAATTGCTGCTATTCAGGACACCTTTCGAGTCCCACACCTGCAGAATTTCCAGCTCTATCTGTGTAGACATCATCAGCCGGCAACAAACAAACAAAAAAAGAGCTATTTATTTTATGGATATGAGTGGCTACTCTTCTATACAAAGACACTGCATGGATCCCAACAACAATATTAGCGTCCCAGCTTCATGGGCAAGACAAAACACAACCCTTGAGGGCCTTTCTATTTAAATGGAGAAAAATAGGAAACGGAGAGAGCGCAGAATTGGTTTACAGAAGGTAAGTGTCCGCATTAATTAATGGCCGATGAGGAACTCTCCTGTTTAGCACATCACAGGCTTGTGTTTCACCGTTGTGGCTTTGATTAGCCCTGGTAATGAATTAATGTGAGCCCACATTAAAATGGCTGGGTTGTTCAGGTCACGAATAATGTGTGGACACAACAGGAGAACGGTACACTGGAACAGAGTGTATTAAATCATTTCACTGATGCTTCCCCAGAATTTAAGCTATACTGAAAAGTAGTTTGCGGTGTTTGATAAGGCTTGAATAAATGTGTACATTAATTTACACTATTGAAATGATTTTTAAAGATTTTTTTAAGTTAACAAGATTCATTCAATAATTCAATTTTCTTTCCGGCTTACTCCCTTCATTATTCTGGGGATGCCACAGCGGAATGAACCGCCAACTTATCCAGCATATGTTTTACGCAGCGGATGCCCTTCCAGGTGCAACCCATCAAAGGGAAACACCCATACACTCATTCACACACATACACTACAGACAGTGCATGTCTTTGGACTGTGGGGGAAACCGGAGCACCCAGAAGAAACCCATGCCAACATGGGGAGAACCTGCCAGCTGACCTAACCGAGGCTTGAACCAGCAACCTTCTTGCTGTGAGGCCACCGCGCCACCGCACCACCCCTTAACAAGATTCAAGAATATACTATTTCAGTCTTTAACCTTATTAGCTCGTTGAAATCATTTACTTGCAAAGGTAACTTGCTATTTTATATTTTACTATTCATTTTTCAGTGTGTATGTGTTACATTGGGGTGGCATGGTGGCTCAGTGGTTAGCACTGTTGCTTCACAGCAAGAAGATAGCTGGTTTAAGTCAGGGTATTTTTTGGGGGAGTTTGCATGTTCTCCTCATGTTTGTGTGGGTTTTCCTCCGGGTGCTCTGGCTCTAAGCCGAACGGAAACGAATAAATGAATGAAATGAACGAATGAATGAATGTGTTACATCTGGTAATGGTGTGCAATGAAATTAGCCGGCAGCTACCTCTCTGCAACTCTCACATGGTCTTCCACTGATCAGTACCTGGATGGGAGATCACATGGGATAGCTAGGTTGCTGTTAGTGGTGTTAGTGAGAACAGCAGGGGGCGAACAACCTGCGGTCTGTGTGGGTCCTAACGCCCCAGTATATTGATGGGGATTCTATACTGAAAAAGAGGGCCTAACTCTCTGTGGTCGTTAAAAATCCCAGGATGTCTTTCGAAAAACAATAGAGATTTAACCCCGGCATCCTGGCCAAATTTGCCTACTGGCCTCTGTCCACCATTGCCTCCTAACCATCCCCATATCACAATTGGCTTCATAACTCTGTATCTAGCAATCAGCTGGTGTGTGGTTTGCGGTCTGGCGCAATACTGGTGGTGGATGAGGAGATTCCCCCCAATTAGTAAAGTGCTTTGAGTGTCTATTATTATTATTATTATTATTATTATTATTATTATTATTATTATTATTAATAATTAATTAATTAATAATGGTGAGGATCCATATGCAGTTTTTCCAGGTTTATATGTGGTTCAAAATATATCTTTTTTTTTTCAAATAATTCCCAAATTATGTTTAACAGAACAAGGAATTTTGACAGAATTTCCTATAATTTTTCTTCTAAAGAAAGTCTTTTTATTTCAACTAGAATAAAAGCAGTTTTTATTTTCAATATTATTAGCTTACTTGAGCATTTTTTTCTGATACAGAACAAACCATTGTTACACAATGACTAAATTACCCTGAAGGTTGATTTATACTTCTGTGTCAAGCAATCGCCATGATCGTATGCCTTGCATGTTGCCATGCATTTACACTTCTGCATGCTGGTTGTGTTGCTCTGATATAACATTTCTGAAACTGTAGTTGGCAGTAAAGTTTTTATGATTCTCCGTGTCAAGTTGGTGAAGTTTGTTCCTTGCCACTGGCTTGCTTGGTTTGGGACTTGTGGAGCTGTGCATCGATGGATTTGCTCTTCAGTGTTTGGACTTTCAGCAATGAAAATTTTTCCACACTGAACTGAACTAAACTAAACTTCTACATTGCAGCGTGTAGTTATATTTTTTTTGAGCGGTATGTGACCATGCCTACGCTTGACGCAGAAGTATAAATCAGCTTTAAATTGCCTAGTTAGTCTAATTAAGCCAGTGAATAATACAAATGAAAACACATTAACAATGCAAAATGATACAAAACTATAGGCTTATATACACAAAGATAATTAAAAAAAAAAAAAAAACAATGAACAGGTGAAACTAATTAGAAACCATGGAAACGAACTCAGAAAACAAATGTCAAACAAATCCATGATCTAAAAACTAAATACAACCTGTGTAAGACAGCTGTTTTTAGTATCTGCACAATCACATAGCAATGTCCTAACAATCACCTCTTAGCCAGTGTTTTTGCACATTTCAGTGTTTACAAATAGATTACATCACAAAGAGCATGCGTGATCTTGACAAACTACACATCAGTCTAAAGCTACAACCCTCAAGCAGCCATTGTAGCTAGTTGTTTTTAAATTGGAAACTTATAAATAATATATTTGCTAAATTTGTTGAAGTTGTACACTAAATATAGCAACATGCTAAAAATCATATAGAAACACCCTGGTGACCACAGGTTGATAGGCAGGCCAAGAAAGACTTGATTTTACCACACTGTGCATGTTTAGTTTCTCTCACAGACATGAAACTGAATATTTCTCTGCAACCCTGCTTCTAATTAGTTCATTAAAAACAGAATCACATTAGTCTGACTTCACGCCTGCAAGCTGGCTCGCGTTTTATCAGAACAGGGGCAAAGAAGAGTTCAGGAGGGCTGAACAATAAGCTGGTGTAAATTAAACAACCATGAAAACAAATTACAGCGACGGATTGTGGAAGAAAAGACCAGGAATGACTTCATTGTATGTGTAATGGCATAAAAGAGCACGACTCTTTAACAAAACTGTTTCGTGGAATAGAAATAAACTGATTATTTGGTGTCCTGTGGTTTTGAAAATTGGTCGTCAAGGTGTCTGTGCATGTTACATTTAGCCAGTTTTTTTTTTTGCCATGTTCATTATAAAAACAATGGAAAAATCGCCAAGCATCAGCCTCACTAGACAGCACTATTTTTTTCCTGAGAGGTGGTAAATTTGTACACAGTGAAGATCAAAATTAGAAACCTAGAATTTCAATAAATTGATATGTATGCATGTACGTATTATGGATGGATGGATGGATGGATGGATGGATGGATGGATGGATGGATGGATGGATGGATGGATGGATGGATGGATGGATGGATGGATGGATGGATGGATGGATGACAAAAGAGATGGTTAAATGGAAATTGTTTCCACCATGTTTACCCCTATAAATATACAAATAATAAATTAATTGGATGGATGGATGGATAGAACAGTAGATGGATGGATGGATGAAACCAAAAGAGATGGATGAATGGAAATAACAAACAGAGAAAAAAAAATTCCACTTGTTTCCCCACTATAAATATACAATTAATTAGATGGATGGATAGATGGATGGACAGACGGACGAACGGATGAATGGAGATATATAGATGGCTGGATGGAAAAAAAAGGAATGGGTAAATGAAAACAAAGATAGAACATTTTTCCACTTGTTTCACACTATAAATATACAAATAATTAAATATGGATGGATGTATGGATGGATGGATGGATGGATGGAAAGAACAGTACATGAATGGATGGATGGATCAAAACCAAAGAGATGGATGAATTAAAATAAACAGAAAAAAAAGTGTTTTTCACTTGTTTCCCACTATAAATATACAAATAATTAAATATATGGATTGATGGATGGATGGTTGGAAAGAACAGTAGAGGAATGGATGGAAAGAAGCAAAGAGAGATGGATGAATGGAAATAACAAACAGAAAAAAAATAAAGTTTTTCAATTGATTCCCACTATAAATATACAAATAATTAATGAATTGATGGAACAGTGGATTGATGGATGGATGAATGAAAATAAACAGAGAAAGAAAGACTTTTGCACTTGATTCCCACTATAAATATACAGATAATGAAAGAGATGGATGGATGGATGAATGGATGGATGAATGGAAAGAACCAAAGAGAGATGGATGAATGAAAATAACAAACAGCGAGAAAGAATGTTTTTCACGTAATTCCCACTATAAATATACAAATAATGAAAGATATGAATTGACGGGTGGGTGGGGTTTGTGGATGGAGGAAAATAACAGAAGAGCAGTTGGATGGATTTAAAAAAAACAAAGAGAGCTGGATGAATAGAAAAATAAACAGTGAAAAGTATAAGTTTTCACTTGTTTCCTATATATATTATAAATTACTATAAATATACAAATTATAATTTATATGGATGGATGGAAAAAACAGAGAAAGAGAGTTTTCCCTTGTTTCCCACTATAAATACAATAATGAAAGATATGAGTTGATTGGATGAAGTGGATGAAGGAAAGAAAAGAACAGCTGTTGGATGGATTGAAAGAGCCAAAGAGAGATGGATGAATGAAAATAACAAACTGAAAGAAATAAAAAGTTTTTCCACTTGTTTCATATTATAAATATACAGAACATGTTTAATATGGATGGATGGATGAAAAACAGATGCATTTGAACACTAATACCATCTGAATAGTGCTTTAATGCCATGAATGCCAACTGACAGTGATCAAGGTGCAGACAAATGAGCCTCAGAGCAGCTCATTAAGCCAACAGAACTACAGCACGGGCCAATTATTGTTCATCCCTCCTTATATACCCAAACAAACAGCCCCATTTGCATATTGTTTAATGGATTGTTTGAGTAAAAGCAGCAATGGATAAAAGCCATTAGTCCCCACCTTTACCATTTACCCCTCATAATCGCTCTGCAAACGTGTCCCCAGATGTAATTCTTAGCTGTCAAAAGTATAAATTGCCAAGCCTTGGGGCTTGGTGTTAAACAGCAGGTGGGTCGCTTCTGGATGTATTAGTGAGTTTTACTGTTCTCTCAGCTGAAATGAATATGTGCTTTCTGTGAGTGACCTTGGATTTTATAAATCATCAAAAGTACAAGGAATTCCTTGAACAAAGGCAAATATACCGAAATAACATTGGTGCCAAAAACACGCACAAACCTACAACAAAGGCTGTTTTGCAGCATTTAACATGTTAGCCAGCACTCACTTTTGGGGATTTACACCTACCTAACTTTAAATAGTAACAGTTCTTGAACCCAGTGAGCTACAAACATGCATTAGGTACCATTGGAAAAAAGACACTTTGAGCTTTACTATGGTCAATCTAGAAAGTTTCATGTTAAAACATATGAAAAGTTATATACAGTAATAAGAGAAAAAAACCTTTTACTGTGTTCAATATTTTTCATATACAAACACAGGAAAACATTAATATAATGAAAAATATATATACATTGAAAGCAAAGTGTCTCATGAGTTTATGTTTTAAATTTGATGAAGATAGCATGCAAAATGAGATTTCTGTAAAAAGAAAAGTTTTCTGAGACTATATCAGTGTCGTTCTCTCCCTCACCATCAGAGGCATTTTCTCAAAAATGACCTTCCCAAATTAAAACAGTAACAATTTCCGAATGATTTGGTCTACATTCACAGTTTATGTGTCTTTGGGAAGAAGACACTTTGGGCTTTACTATCCATCATCTAGAGTTTATAATGCTCAAAACAACAACAAAAAAAAGTTATAGATGCTTAAGTAATGTAAAAACAATTGCTCCACACTAAACATTTTTTTTATTTCATAAACAAATATATGAAATTAGTCCTGGAGTGATACAAAAAAGTAATCAGTCAAAAAACACATCTGATTATGTTGTGTAAAAACTGCCAAGAAACATCTATTTATTTTCATTTATAAGGATCCAACCTATACTTTGCAAAATTAATATTAACATTAATAAATGGTCTAAAATTCATTCTATTAACTATTATTAAATAGTTTTTTGTTTCATCTACACATTAATTTATTTTAACACTTCTTAATGATTCATTTTAATCAACTTTATATTTATTTATTCATTCAATTATTAATCAGGAGTTGCCATAAAGAAATGAACCGCCAACTTATCCAGCACGTTTTATGCAGCGGATGCCCTTCCAGCCACAACCCAACACTGGGAAACACCCATACACTCTTGCACACACTCACATACACTACGGCCAATTTAGCATATTCAATTCACCTATAGCGCATGTCTTTGGACTGTGGGGGAAACCGGAGCACACGGGGGAAAGCCACACCAACACATGGAGAACATGCAAACTTCACATAGAAGTGCCAAATGACTCAGCTGGGGCTTGAACCAACGACCTTCTTGCTGTGAGGCGATTGTGCAACCCACTGCGCCAATATAACCTATATTTATTTATGTGTTCGTAATTTTTATAAGTTTATTTCCATCTTGTTTTTTTTACATTCTGTGCTTATATTACAAAATAAATTTTCCTTCGGCTTAGTTCCTTATTTATCAGGGGTTGCCACAACAGAATGAACCACCAACTATTCTGGCATATGTTTTACGCAGAGGATGTCCTTCCTGCCGCAACCCAATTTTATTACAATAGTTTAATCTAATATTATTTGCTGGTTTGTTTCTTTTATATGTGCTAATCGCCCTTCATTAAAGGGCATCTATGAGGAAAATCATCTTTTCTAACTGTCTGTAGGTATAATGTGTCCATAGTCATATTAGGGTGATATGAAGACAAAAAGTCTTCATATCACAAAATTTCCTGAGGTTAAAATAAGAACCAAAACCCTCCCATTTTGAGGTTGACTGTAGCGTGGCGTAGGAGTGTGGTTTCCCCGCCCACCAAAATTGATTGACAGCCGCATATCAACAACATATCTCCGTAGTAATGCCTATAATCATATCAACAAGACTGGATGTGCGCAAAGCAACTAGGATTAAAAGATCTGTTCAGCTCTCTGTGATCATCAATCATCATCAAATGTGATCAACGATGAGTTGTAAAAGTTTTCAAAACAGTGCATGTTTATAATAAAGTTAAAGACGATAAAATCGCTGCAATTCATCACCACAGTCGCATGTCAGAACAATTATAAAAAGACAATTAAATCCCAGTTTGTGGATGTTAAATCAGGTTTATTTTTGTTTATTGTGTGTCCGCCGTATGTGTGCGCGCGTGTGTGTGTGTGTGTGTGTGTGTGTGTGTGTAAACTTTGCAATGTCATTGTGTGCGACTCACTGCAGAAAAGCTTGAATTAACTCCACAACAAATACATCAAATATTCATTGGGAAAGTTCTTACTGTAGCATTTCTCACAAACGTTCCCTGAGATCTACTTCCTTCATGTCTGTCACTGTGTTGTTTATCTGACGCAGCTGAGGCGGAGATTGAGGCACACTCTGACAGGTATGTGGGAACGGTGGGCAGGGAGAACTGGCATTAAAGGCACAGGCACCAAAAACAGCTAGATTGTGTTCAAAGCAGAAAATCCAATATTCTGAAAGGTATAATCAATAATCTGATGGGTGTTTTGAGCTGAAACTTTACAGACACATTCTGGAGACACAAAAGACTTATCTTAAATCTTGAAAAAGGGGTAAAATAGGTGCCCTCTAATTGATCTCTTTAATCGTTTATATTTTTATATTCATCTTAATTTATATGAACATTTATATGCTATTTCTCAAAACATTTCCACAGATCTAAGTTGGAAAAATCTCTAGTCTAAAGGAATAAATCAACACGAGAAAAAAATGCATTACTATTTCATGTGGATTCAAATGGGCCACGAGACAAAGCAAGCTGATATATTTACATACATTTGCATGGTTTTATTTATAGTAAATCCAAACCATTCACTCCATTTATATTTTATCCTGAAATGACTAAACACAAATAAAACATCATCACTTGAGCTTAGACATCTTCTCAGGATCTCTTAGATGTCTTTCATCCTTTAGATGTCTTCAGCGATCAGAGCCACATCTTAAGGCTGTTCTGACAAAAATATATCAGGTTATTAATGTTTGTTTACAAAAGGAAATAAAGCAAAAGCAACCAAACGACCTTTGATTATTCTCTTGTGTTGCTTCTTGTTTAACCTTTATTTACATGAAAAAGATATTGGATGATGGTCTGGCTTGACCCTATCAGAGAGCATCGCTCGATATTTGCATCTTCCTCTTCCGCCACTCGCTCCCTTCTCTGATCTATAATGTGAAGAGTCTCTTTTGGTGTTGTGAAAGGTTAAGTGTGTAAATAAATGCAAAGTATGGAGCTATGGTTGGTTTTGAAGGGCACGAGTCAGTCAAATCATGACGGGTGCTGCATCACAAAGCTATGGAGTTCAATTATAGCAACTTGAAGTTTTTAACCAATTATTTACTTTCTTCTGTTTAGAATATAACTGAGCCATTAAAGGTCGCATGAAATTAAAACAAAAAAAAATGTAGATGTTAATTTCAATCTGTTCGTTTTAAAGATATCTATTAGCTAGTGTGTGCCAAAACAGTGACAAACTTTGGGCTTAGAAGATGTAAAACTGATACAAACATCTAAAGCTTGCAGTTTGTCACCTCACATAAATCAATCAACAAATGTATTCACGTGACGTCATCCTACAGTTTTTCATCAAATTTTTGACCAATCAAATGCTCTCTAGTATCTGACATGCCCCGCCCCCTTCAAGACTCATTTGTTTTTCTTTTTATGCACTTGATCTCAGCTGCTCTGGCTGGCAGAGCTGTGATAAAAACGAAAAGCTATTGGATGTTTTTTTTAAGGGGGGGGAGCTACTCCATGTCCCACACGCTCCTCATTTTTCAGTTAAGATTACATCAAATATAGAATATAAAAATGTATATTTCAAAGCACTTCAGGGGACCTTTAATTGTCGTTTATAAGGCATGGTTTCCGCTACATTCATTCTTCCATGGTGGGGCGTCATGGCAAAATTCATCCCGCCACGGCTACATTACAGCTTCTCATTCAAAACATTTTATTTTCTTAATAGCGGGTGGTAATCGCACCAAAACGTATTAAAGGGTAAGTGAATTATAACCGCGTGAACTTTTCTGTAACCAACCGTAGTAGTGCTGTGTGTCATTTGTTTAACTCTTTAAGGTTACGTGCTGAATGACTGACTGGCTGACTGACAGGTGCATGATGCGTGAGACCAGCAAACACGAGGTATAGCTGTTTCACTTTATATCAGGAAAGGTATTAGCAAATCTAATAAATGTTGGAGACATACTCATTACATAAATGCACTAAATCACACTTCAGCAGCGTTTATTTGAGAGCGCACAAGAAGATCTGCGCTCAACCCAACTGTTTCCAACCCAAAAGCTGTCGAGATCACAAGCGTTTATACACTGTTCTAAGCATATGTATGCGAAGAACGGGGGCTATGGCATCTCTTTGGGGGATCAAAAAAAGGTTTATGAGGGCAGACCGGGGCTGGCGGGAACGCCGTTGCAAAACTGCCCAAAATTTCACTACCCGCCTATGTCACTTTTTACCCGCAAAAATAAATTCAAAACCGCCCAATCTGGCAACACTGTGCGCTTGAGCAGCGCGTATTTCAGAGCGCGCAAGAAGCTTTGTGCGCGAGCAGAGGAAATTGGCGCGCAAGCAAAGAGATTTGCATGCTGTGGGCTATTACATTGAAATAACGCCACAGGTAGTTAGTAGATCTGTGTAAAAAAGCCCTGCCGCCACAGCTGGAAAAAATCCTAGAGGAAACACTGTAAGGGATTGACAAAGCATAACTAGTCCTCGCTTTAGATAGGTGCATGCAGTTGTTAACATACAGAGTATTATTATATACTATACATAAGACATATAAATGTTAATTTAATTAGTTTGTTACTCATTTACTTACTAATTTTGAATTATCTTAAAAAAACAACCAACTCTTAAACAACTGGTTTATAAGAGTTAATTTAGTATATTTATTATCAAGCACATTATACAGTGCACCCAGAAAGCATACATAGCGCTTCACTTTTCCACTTTTTTATGCTACAGCCTTATTCCGAAATGGATCAAATTCATGTATTTCCTCAAAATTTATTCCATAAGGCTGTAACATAAAAAATGTGGAAAAAGTGAAGCGCTATGAATACTTTCCGGATGCACTGTACATGCTTATAGAAGTCAAGAATACAACATTTGTAACTGTAGTTATAAAATGCTTACTAATGTCTATTAATGTAGAGTTAATGCTTTACAAATGATGAATGAACTATTTGCTGATGCTCAAATGACTGTGTGGTTATGTTAAAGTGTTACCCATTAATTTACTCTCAAGGCCAACATTTATTGCCACTGGTCTAAACAAAGGGAGCCCGTTTCTATCATCGGATAAAGAATAAAACACTACAAAATATATCATACAAATATATATATATATAAATTCTTATTGTCACAGTCACACAAGGAAGACAAGGATGGTTATCGTATCAAGGGTATTTATTTAAAGCAAATGCGGATTGCAGAGGGAAGAAGCAGGCAAGTGAACAGTGAGCAGTGAGCAATTTCACACACAGTTCATCAGGTAAACAACAAATCTTCAGTAACACCTAAATAGATTTAGTCATTTCCCTTATTCAGTTGCTTTTCCATCCACAAGGTAGGTGAGACATCCAAAGAAGATGAAAGGCAGAGGGAGAGAAGGTGAGGTGAACTATCCAACTTCGATTCCAGCCGGTGGGTGAATGAATGAGGTGAGTCTTTATAGTGTGTGGTGATTGCAGGCGCAGATGTGAGGAATCACAACTCTGGTGATTGATTACGGGTGGGGTGAGAGGTGGATGGAGAGGGAGAACGGTGATTGGAGCAGCAGGAATGAGCCGGGATGTGACACTTATCTTTCTTTCAAAATCCTGTGTGCACCTATCATGTTTGACTTTAATCTCAGAAATGCAACTTAATTTCTAGCAATAAGGAATCTTGCAATTCTTCATTTTTCAAAGTCGAATGTTTACTTTGCACAATATAACGGTCTTAGAATTGCAAATATTTCTCAAATTACAAATTACAAGATAAAGTTATAATAATAAAAGTCAGAAAGGGTTTCATTTGTTATTACATGGCAGAAAAAAGCTTCCATCATTTGTTTCTAAATGCTTTTAGAGAAAACAACTGAAAATTCAAGCTTAAAATCTGTTATTTAGGACTTTTTATCAGATTGGACCTCTAAAATCAGGCGAGAAAACACAAATTGGCCAGTGCCACAGAGCTGGATTTCGACCAGACTGAACACACACTGAGAAAGAGAGAGACAGAGAGAGGAATGCTAAAGTGTAACTAGATTACACAGAGTGAAAAATCAATACTGATGAAGTTCACGGACACGGCTTATCGACTGAACATAAGAGATGATAAATAAATCTTACAATCATAGAATAAGTGTACATCAGTAGATTATGATGCCTTTTGATTTTTTTATATTGATCTGTCTCAATAAAAACTGTCATTGTGTGCTGAATTTGATAATGTTCTCACCTGGAGGAAACCCACGCGGACAAGGGGAGAACATGCAAACTACACACAGAAAGGCCAACTGACCCATCGCTCGAACGAGTGACCTTCTTGCTGTGAGGTGACAGCACTATTGCGTTACCGCGTTGCCCCTAATTTGATTAATAACTGATGTAATTGATTTAAATATATAAGTTTGGTTCACTTAGGTATATTACCGAACATAACGGAAAAACTTGACCACCACAATCGTCAATGTATATTTCTCATCTTGTTTGCATATTTCCCATCCAGGATAAAACCTTGTTGGCCATGTAGTATAAGTTACTGTGGCAACAAAATCAGATTAAGCCAACCCACATTCTGGAGCCTCAGTCTGCTCAAACTAAATGTGAAATGTGAAGAGTAAAAAAAACCTTAATCCAGCTTGGTGCAACAGACCTTCGATATTCCGGTAAACAAGACTGGCAGCATCAAGACTGAATTTGAACCTTGGTGACATACAAATGTTCCAACACACTGATTTTTATTTTCAAACAATAAATATAAAGCATTATATGTTACCCTAACCAAAGTACAGTACATTTAAATATCAAAACAATAACAAAGCATTTCATAATTATAAAATAACTCAAAGTGTTTTGAAAGTATAACTTTTTACAAAGACGCCTTTGTCTCTGAAAATTCAATAGAACAGAGTTACAGAGTCTTATAAAATACATTCTCAAGGTTCTTAATTGAAAGGATTTTTATCTCTTTTTAATATTCTAATGGATGGCAGATTGGCATTTTAATTGAGTTCACTGTTCAAACAGCGGTCAGAGAAATTGTGATGCGATCTCATATCATATCTCTTGAACAGATTCCACAACAGCCGCGCTGTTATTTAAAGGGGACGGAGCCAAAATTACACTGGGATCAATCCAAGCAAATTCTACCAACAGAGCCAAAGCACAATTTGCCATGAATAATGTGTATTAATGTCTCCTGTTATTGGGAGATGAAAAAAAAAGTAACAATTATGAGCAAATTTAATGCATGCCTTTCCACAAAAATAGGTCACGTAAAGGTGACGTGTGTCATTTCTGTGCCACTAGCAGCTCCATACATCCTTTAAAGGTTAAAATATTTTACACAAATGTAATGTGCAGTGACAACATTTTATTGTTCAAAGGGCTGGAAAGATTTATGAAAAAAATTTTCTGTATGTAAAGTCTATTATTACCTTAATTATTATAATTATATTTTATATTTATATATTTATTTGAGGTGGAATACCCTTTGCTAATACACTACCTGACAAAAGTCTTGTCATCGATCCCAGTTGTAAGAGCAACAAATAATAACTTGACTTCTAGTTGATCATCTGGATGAGTAGCAGAAGGCAGATTTTCCAATGAATCATCTGTTGAACTGCATCCCAATCATCACAAATACTGCAGAAGACCCACTGGAACCCGCATGCCCCAAGATTCTCACAGAAATCAGTCGAGATTATAGGAAAAATGAGGGTTTGGGGTTACTTTCAGTATGGGGGCATGTAAGAGATCAGCAGAGTGGAGGGAAACATCACCAGCCTGAGGTATCAAGACATTTGTGCTGCCCATTACATTATAAACCACAGGAGAGGGCAAATTCTTCAGCAGGATAGCACTCCTTCTCATACTTCAGCCTCCACATCAAATTCCTGAAAGCAGTGAAGGTCAAGGAGCTCCAGGATTGGTCAGTCCAGTCATCAGACATGAACATTATTGAGCATGTCTGGGGTAAGATGAAGGAGGAAGCATTGAAGATGAATCCAAAGAATATTGATGAACTCTGGGAGTCCTGCAAGAATGCTTTCTTTGAATAAGTCATTGCAGAGATGTATGGATGCAGTCCTTCAAGTTCATGGGACTCATGCACAATATTAACTCTTTCCACTGCACCATGACCTTATATTCTATAATGGACATCTTTATTCTTCTAATTAAAACATTCAAAATCAAGGCATGATCGTATTTTATTTTGGTAAAATAAGAGTAATCTAGAGGCCTTTGCCTTTCATATTAGCCACTTCTGATACCAAATGATCAACTAGAAGTTATTATTTGTTTTTCCTAAAACTTGGATGGGCAACAAAACTTTTTTCAGGTAGTGTATGCTAATAATAATAGTGCATAAAATACACTAGTCTTCAGATTTTATATAACATTCAAGCATATACATCACAGTGCTGTGAAAAACTGAGTAGCCATGAAAATAAAATGATCCTTATAAGCATCGATTCACAACACCTTTTCTGTGCTGAAAGAGGACGGCGATGAATCATCCATCTGTTAAAAACACACAAACACACACACACACACACGCTAGAGAGGAAAGTTTTCTCACTATGTGACACACATTCATATATTTGTGAGAGTTTCTCCCAGGGCTCTTCAAATGTGTGCATGGAGAGTACGGTGAATGAATCCATCTAATCTGGGCATTGGTATTCGCGGCTGTTTGCGCCGGCTGTGTGGCAGGATTTGGGAATGGCTGGAGGGGATGGAGCCCGTGAGAAGCTGTGGGTATTGTGTTGTCTTGAGGATAGTAGGCTGAAGAAGTGGTCTCCTCTGAGGAACTATAGAGAGCGAGGCAGTTCCCATGCTCCAATGCTCTGTGGAACACTGCGATGTGTGGCCCCTACTTCAGGCCAGCGATAAAGCCTCTCCAGACCTCTAATTACCCACAATTCTCTATTCCCTTCTGTTTGTCTCACCCCATTTCATTCGAACCAGTATCTCATCAGAAAGCCATTTTGAGAGCGAAGCATTGACACATCGAGGTTTCAGAGAGTGCACGATTAGTCAACTGAATACACAGGCTGAATATTTCCTCACCGCATTTGGAGGTCTGCTTTATTCACAAATGATTTGTTTATTTCTGGGTGAACGTGGGAATATTTGCTGAACGTGAAGTGAGCTTTTGATCCAGCCTGATTCTAGCCAACGGATGCCATTTTGCCACAGCTATATCACCCTGCAGCCCAAGACTGGTTACTCACTGAAGCTAAGCAGGGCTGAGCCGGGTCAGTACCTGGATGGGAGACCACATGGGAAAACTAGGTTGCTGTTGGAAGTGGTGCTTGTGAGGCCAGCAGGGGGCACTCAAGCTGCTGTCTGTGTGGGTCTTAATGCCCCAGTAAAGTAAAGGAGACACTATACTGTCAGTGAGCGCATGGATGAGACGTTAAACTGAGGTTCTGACTCACTGTGGTCATTAAAAAAAATCTCATGCCCCTTGTAAAGACAAGGGATGTAATACTGGTGTCCTGGCCAAATTCCCAACATCAGTCCTTACCCATCACCAAATTGGCTCTATCACAGTCTCTCCACTCTGCCTATAGTTGGTGTGTGGTGACTGCACTGGTGCCGTGGTCCTGTGGCTGCCGTCGCATCATCCAGATGCTGCACACTGGTGGTAGTGTGAAGAGACAACCCCCCCCCCCATGATTGTGAAGCGCTTTGGGTGTATCGCCATACACAATAAATGCACTACATAAATACACATTACTTTAAAATTTTCAGCTTAAATTGAAAAGTCCGCCCAAACGTAAAACTTATGCTTTTACTGACCTCAAGTCAGCCTAGAGCAGCGGTTCCCAATAGGGGAGGTCCCAGCCCACAAGGGGGCCTCAGCAAGCTCTGTGGGGGGCTTACATTTTAAAACATTTTTTAGCAGAGAATAAGGAGAACGATCATCTTGCCTTAGTTCATTTTATCCCCTGGTTGACCAAACAAATGCACAAATTTGTAATTCGTACTCTACAAAAAAAGTTTCTCTGATTGGCCTTCAGCAGTTAATAGCAATGACCCAAGCATACTGGACCCAGGTAAGGAAGCTTCAAACATTTCGGGTCACAGCGCTAGTAATACTGGAAACGTGAAATGCAGGAAATACCAAGATAGTTACCTGAACTATGGTTTTATTCCATTTTCTTGAAGCAAAGAGTCCCTGACCCAGCCACATTATCTTCACCAAAGTTCTTGTTAACGAATGTATGAGGCCATTCAAATTAATATAACATTTGCAGACGACTCATCCCCAATACCACTTCAAGAGTTCACACTTAGATATTGTTTGACAACTGTTAGCAGGTTTGGCATGCTGTCCCGGGAGAGAACCCTGAGCTCGGCGATAGGTGAGCCCAGGGCTCCCGCCTGGTCCATAGAGCATATGCGGGGAGTACGAGATCAGGTGGTTCTCGAGAGCTCCCCGTGTTAAGAGGAAGAAAGGGAGGAGGAGATGGGGTGGATGGGGGGTTTCTTCGGAAAACGAAGATAAGAGAGTAGTTCTAGCTAGGCTACTTATAGTGAGTTGGGGTTAATCTGATTGGTTAACTAGTGAATGTAGATGAGTGGCCAGCTGCAGTCAATCATATCACGTGCTCCTCTCGAAATTAGTTTGAAAACTTCACAAGGTGTACCCAATACAAATGGCCTACTGATGGTTTGCTTTTATATTTTACATTAGGCTATCATTTGTGAATATGCATATCTAGGTATAGTTATAAACATACCGTTTGTTTGAAAACAACTTTTTTTGCCATACCTACTGCAAACTTATACGAGACACAATATCATTAAATGTGGAAGAGGGCCTTACAATATTTTCCGGGGGAAAAGGGGATCTCAGATAAAAGAAGGTTGGGAACCACTGGCTGGCCTAGAGGTATTTTTTTTCAAAAACACAATCAGAGTACCCATTTACTCATAAGCCAACAGTTAATCTCATCTTTTCTAGTCCAGCGTTTCCCAACCCTGTTCCTGGAGGCACACCAACAGTACATATTTTGGATGTTTCCCTTATCTGAACCATTCATTTCAGGTTTTTGAGTCTCTTCTAATGTTCTGATGATTTGATTCAGGTGTTTGAATAGGAAGAGTTTGAAAATGAGTACTTCAGGAACAGAGTTGGGAAACACTGCATTAGTCAACAGATAAATGCATCTACCCACTAGTCAACAGGTAAATGCATCTCTAGTCTGTAGGCATCTTGTACTTTCTACTCTCTAGCTCTTGCGTTCCTAAACTTGACTTCAGTGAACTCATCCACTACAGTAAGACTATTTACCCATCTAGTTCCTGAGTTACTCACAAGCCAACAGGTAAACTCATATACTCTTTAGTCAATAGGCACAAGAGACTGTATACTTGTCTACTTTCAAGGCATCAAGAAACTAACATACTCAATGGATAAAGTCAAATAATTTATACACTACATGACAAAAATCTTGTCGTTGACCCCGGTTGTAAGAGCAACAAATAATAACTTGATTTCTAGTGGATCGTTTGGAAAAGTAGCAGAAGGTAGATTTTTCAGATTTTTCAGAATTATCTGTTAAACTGCATCACCATCACCACAAATACTGCAGAAGACCTTTTGGAACCGGCATGGATCATAGAAATCAGTCACGTTTGGTGAAGGAAAAATCATGGTTTGGGGTTACATTCAGTATGGGGGCATGCGAGAGATCTGCAGAGTGGATGGCAACATCAACAGCCTGAGGTATCAAGACATTTGTGCTGCCAATTACATTACAAACCACAAGAGAGGGCAACTTCTTCAGCAGGATAGCTCTGCTCCTCATACTTCAGCCTCCACATCAAAGTTTCTGGAAGCAAAGAAGGTCAAGGTGCTCCAGGATTGGCCAGCCCAGTCACCAGACATAAACATTATTAAGAATGTCTGGGGTATGATGGAGGAGGAGGCATTGAAGATGGATCCAAAGAATCTTGATGAACTCTGGGAGTCCTGTAAGAACGCTTTCTTTGCCATTCCAGATGATTTAATCAGATTAATAAGTTATTTGAGTCATTGTAGACATGTATGGATGCAGTCCTCCAAGCTCATGTATATTAGATGTTAAGTGACAAGACTTTTGTCTACGCAAAGTAAGACCTTACTGTCCTAATTAAATGATTAAAAATCAAGGCACGGTCATATATATATATTTTTTTTGGTACAATAAGGGTAATCTAAAGGCCTTTGCCTTTCATATGAGCCACTTCTTATATCAAATCATCAACTAGAAGTCAAGTTATTATTTGTTGTTCTTAAACCTTGGATAGGCGACAAGACGTTGGTCAGGTTGTGTATCATTTTACTTATACAGTATTTAAATACAAGAAAGAAGACTATTAATAATGAAGACTGAATTAATAATGCTAAAATGCAGGAATAAAATACATTTTGAAATATATTAAAACAGAAAAATGTTTTTTATTATAGTAATGCTTCGCAATAATACTGCTTTTATTGCGTTTTTGATCAAATAAATGCAGCATTGAGTGCACAAGAGACATCTAAACCACAAATTAAACACAAATGACACTGTTTTGCAGAATTATCCAACAAAATTAAGATCTTAAATCTTGAAACTGCAAAATACGAGACAAAACACTATCATTATGCAAAAACTTCTAAGCCAAGAAGTTTATGAAGAAACAGAAGGGGAAAAAACAGCAGAGATCCAGAAAAACAGGGAGATTCTTCAAAAGTTGAACTAAAGTCTCCAGAGAAAGGCTATCACTGATTTCACATCACAAGTCAGCTTGTCATGTGTAATAGCATGAATATTTAATGCGCAGCTGAAACGATGAGATGTCGTCTTATCAAGAAATATGGATTTCCTCATTGGGCCTAATAAATATTTGACTTAATAAGCAGCTAGACAGATTAATGATTAGCTGAGTTTAAATAGTTAATAGAGGGCAGATATGAAGAGAGAAGTGTCATTATGTGCCCCCGTCGCTGTCACTGTGACGTCAAACCAAGAGAACATGATAATGAAATTGCTCATCATCCTGTCAGAGACATATTCCCTATGGCAAATCATATCAATACACATGCATTTATTTATGTTTTAAATTAAAGCTCAAAATGCAAACCCAAAAGCTACACGTTGGTTAAATATATGATCTTTACTTGGAAGTTAGCTGAAAAAACACCACCGTGCACTACATCCAGCATAAATTAGGCAAAAATGCTCAGACGCTTTGCATAAGTGAGTCAAAAACAAAGGCAAAAATGAGTTTTGTAATCACCAGAGCTGTCTGTGTCACAGTAGGCTTCAGAACAATCATTTAAATCCAAGACTTCTAGACAGAAGACAGTAAAAGAGTGATGACAATGGGAAGCTTGATCAAACTTGCTCGAACAAGCCCTCATCTATTTGACAACTTCCTATAACAGTAACAGGAAATTCATTTATTCACAATGACCTTAAAGACTGCTGCCCGCATGACAATTACTTCAGCCGAGCTCAGATACAGCTGTAATTTTTGCTCATGGTTTAATGAAAGCCTGTTTCCAGGAACGTACAAGTTCTTCTGAAAGCTGCATGATCTTTTATAGGTCTATATGTAATGTGTGGTTCTGGGAATTGTGTCCCATTCTTTCATTATTAAGCCTATGTAAACTACTTGTACCGAATACGCTTGTGACAACAGACTTAGATCAGTTGCTGTTGAAGTGCTCGGCGGGAATTTAATTCCTTAATTAAAGTCATTGATTTGCAAATACTTGCATTAGAGTTGCAAAAAAAAACTGTAACTGCATAGCTAGATGGAATTAAATGTAGGAGTATCCCCAGTGCAAAGTCTGTTCCTGAAGCCAAGTACCCACAAAATCAAAACAATTACTAAACTTTTTGTTTAATATAATAATTTTCACTTATTCATTCATTCATTCATTCATTCATTCATTTTTCTCCCTCTGGCTTAGTCCCTTTATTCATCAGGGGTCACCACAATGGAATGAACCACCAACATATCCAGCATTTGTTTTATGCACCTGATGGACTTCCACACGCAACCCAGTACTGGGAAACACTCATACACTCTCGCATTCACATACACTCATACACTTCGGCCAATTTTGTTTACCCAATTCATATAGCTCATGTCTTCAGACTGTGAGGGAAACCGGAGCACCTGGAGAAAACCCACACAAACACGGGGAGAACATGCAAACTCCACACAGAAATGCCAACTGGTCCAGCCGGGACTCGAACCAGCAACCTTCTTGCTGTGAAGCGACAGTGCTAACCACTGATCCACCACGCCACCCTTTTCACTTATGTGCATCGCAATTACTAAGCTCAATGGTGAGCAAACAAATATATCTATTGAAGTATATGGAGTCAATCTAGGGCCATATATACTTGCAAACAAAAAATAAAGTATTGAGCAAAAATAAATAAATAAATAGATGCAAATCTCCTAGAATCGGCAAGCGAGAATTAATTTGAGGGAAAAAAAACTTTTGCTAACAAAAATAAAGAACTGCAAAGGGAAAAGTTTTGAGTAATAAAAATTAAATTTGCAAACATAAAAAGAACTACAAATAAAAATTAGGCAGTGCAAAAAAAAAAAAAAAAAGAAAAATTGCATATATTCAACTGTGAGTTTACAATTCTGTTTCCACATTTCTGCGTGTTTCACTTTGTGACCCTGATTTGACAAGGGGGCATGGTGCGGCTAAATATCACAACTTTGATAAAAACGGCCCTGGGAGTAAGTAAAGAATGTAAAAGCTGAATAATGTGTACTTTTAGTCATTAGCCATTTTAAATTATCTGGACTTAAACATTTAAGTTAGTTATACTTAAAAAACATTTATTACAGATAACTCAAATGTTCAAGTAATTAAATGAAGAGACCACATTTGGTCAACTCAATTAATTCAGAAGTCAATTTCCCATTACTCAAACAAACTGAGGGAATTACTTTCCTAAAATAATTTAAGTAGTCTCAATTTGTTAGGGTTTTGTGTTTTGTCAGTTATGAGACGGCACCAAACTAAACAGCAGCATGACAGACAAGAATATGTGTAACCCCGCCAGTCCTACAGTACCCAACCCGCTCCGAGCCGGGATCGAACCGGCGACCTTTAACATGGGAGTCGGTTGCTCTAACAAGAAGGCTAAAGACCATGGCCCTCTAGCCTCTGTCGCTAGAGCACCTTTAGAGGTCAGAGGAGTGAGGTTTACCTGCACAGCACTTAATAGCTGGCCTCCATTACTTATGGACAAACAAGAATATGGATGTGAACATATTCATTGATGGATTCGAAATAACATGAGCGCAATGTGTTAGCAACTGGGGATAGAGAGAGTGTCTGTATTAGTTGCATATATCGGTGTATGAAAGTAGAATAGTGCAAAAATTCAAAGAAAGTGGCCCCTAAATCACCATTTCAGTCAGTCCCCTTGAGATATAACATACAGATGTGTAGTGTTGCACATGAGTTCAGCAGGGTCACCCATGTCCCTTCGGCTGAAGCCCACTTTGGTTTCTGTATGTCAAGTGATGTGTGAGGATGATCCCTGGAGATCAAATGCACCAGAGTGAATGTGTGTGCATTTATATGTGCGTATAAGAGTGTTTTTCCTCAAAAGAAGCAGCACAAAGACCAATCCACCCAATCTTATACAATCCTGCACTTTCTCTCTCACACACACACACAAATGCATGTAAGACAAACACACTCTCGCGCACACACACACACACAGGCGAGAGAATGAAAATCAGGGTATGAGTTTCTCTCCTGACTCACTCATCTGCTATCAGTCACTCCCACACTGCTTCCACACAGCCAGAATAGCAGAGGAAGAAGAATAAACAAATATTTAGACGTTTTCTGTAGCCAGGACTGCATGAGAAACCCAGAGATAAACTTGCATTGGACAGAGCTGTTATTGGCACACTCAGGCCTATTTTTCACATTTTGTCAATCCTTAAAGGGATAGTTTGCTCAGAAATGAGAATTACGTTAACATTATCCAAAATACATATTTAAAGTAGCCTATAATGTCCAATCTGCCCTGTAACATTTCAGAATCATTACTTCAGCCTTCAGTGTCAAATGGATCTATTAAAAACCATTAAAACATTCTGATTTGGTGCTTAAAGGGCACCTATGAATTATCTTTTCTAAGCTGTTTGGACAGAACTGTGTGTAGGAACAGTATAGTGTGTCCACAGTCATACTGGGGTGATATCTGGGTCTCTTTTTTTAATTCCCTGGCAGGCTCCACATCCCTCCCATTTTGAGGCCCACCGCAACATGATGTAGGAGAGTGGTCTTCCCGCCCACCGAATTGATTGACAGCCACATATTAACATGTCTCTGTAGTAAGGCATATAATCATATCAACAAGACAGGACGTGCGCAAAGCAACTGGGATTAAAAGATCTGTTCAGCTCTCTGTGATCATCATCAATTGTGATCAAGAAGGAGTTTTCCCAAGTTTAAAATGTTTCTAAAACAGCGCATGTGTAATTTATTTCAGCTATACTTTAATCACCACAGCCGCATGAAAGAACAATTATAAAAGAAGACGATTCAGTCCCGGTTTGTAGACATTAAATCAGGTTTATTTTGTATATTAATATAATGAATATTCATACAGCAGTGGATATTAACGTGTATCCTGCATAGACTTTTAAAGATATGGATGTAGTATCCGTGATGTCACCCATAGGTTTCTGAAGAACGCAAAAGCAGTTTTGGCCAACTCTCTGGTCGTCATTTTGTTTGCACGTCATCGCACCGACCAGGGGATGCCAAACAAGGGCAAACAGGTGGAGCGTGAGTGGAGCTACAGAAGCCTGTTAGCATTTTACTTAGAGGGGCTTCCCTTTAGGAGAAACGCTTAATACTTTATTACCTACGATTTGTGTTCTGACCACATGTGCTTGGTTGTAGGCTCCATCAATAAACAGGATGAAAACGCGAATTACTTCCAGATACTTTAAATATAGTCTGTGTTAGTAAATGCAAGGCTATTGATGAAATCCAGGCATAACACTGTATGACAACGTTTCAGATGACTGTAGAGCCTACAGCTAATCAATCTGTCAGATTCTGGAGTGCAATACAGGTCTAAAAAGAACTATAAATGATCAAGTATCTTAAAATAAATATTTATATTCATATGGTATATAAGTATTTAATTTCCCTCACCTGGGAAATTTAGTCCAAGTAAATGGTTTGTGAGCACAATTAAGTGCACACTGCATGCCATATCATCTGATTGTAAGAAATAATTACAAAAAGCAACTGACTAAAACAAAACAACAATACGATGTATATGCTGAGTTCAGCAGCTAATCAGCCGGAATCAGCTGAGGTGACATGATGGCAACCAGCGAGACCAAGCTGTCACTCAAGTGGCCACACCCTTAATTATGCAGACTTAAAATAATGGAATAATATAAAGGAAACGGAGGAGTTCTGAAAAAGTTCACCCTTTCGTATTTGCTTCACGAGGGAGAGTGGGAGGTTACCGCTTGGTATCCTGTCATATTTGCATGCGAAAACAGTGCAAAGTTAAACGTGTGCACTGTGTGCGTGTGTGCTCATCGTTGCAACTCCACAACAAATACATCATATAATAATCATTGGGAAAGTTCTTACAGTAGTATTTCTCACAAACGTTACCTGGGATCTGCTTCTTTCATGTCTGTCACTGTGCTGTTTATCTGATGCAGCCGAGGCAGAGATTGAGGCACACTCTGACAAGCACATGGGAACGGTGGGTGTGGGGAACTAGCATTAAAGGCACAGGCAACAAAAAAAAGCTACATAGTGTTAAGAGCAGAAAATTTGAATGTTTTAAAAGGTTTAATAAATAATCTGATGGGTGAAACTTTACAGACACATTCTGGAGACAGAAAATACTTATATTAAATCTTGAAAAAGGGGTAAAATAGGTGCCCTTCAAAGAAACACTCCACTTTTTAAAATGATAATTAAGGAAGTTTGCTGCTGTACCATGGCTGCAGCAGGCACATCGATATTACGCAGCACTTGAAAATAGTCCCCAGCAAGGTAAATAGCAGTGGTGAGAAGTAACAAATTACAAATGCTCAAATTAATTGGGACAATCGGTGCTTTTGAAAACACTATTGGTTGGGTTTAGGGAAGGAGGATGGTGGGTAAGTCAGTCAGTCAGTTGACAGCGGCCTCTGGTGGATTTACATGAGAACAGCAGCCACAGATGGCACTGGTCAGAGAAATTTGAGATCTCAAAAAGCGTACACAGTGTAGACTGTACAAAAACAAAAACTGCAAAAAAAAGTTAAGATTTAAACAGGAAAATAATCAAAACTCTGTATTAAATGTTTTGAGTGAGATGCTGATGGTCTAATCTGATTCAATTATTTGTGCTAAGCTAAGCTAAAAGTGTTCCTGCCAGACCTGGAGATCGGCTGAATGGAATAAAAAAATGGTAAAACCAAACTATCCAACTCTAGGGGAGTTGTAAAATAATCCTATTTAAGAAAAAAAAAGTTCCTTTAAGAAACATTCTCAGTGCTTTGATGAACAGAGTGTTTAAAAAACACCATTTATTTGAAATGTAAACTTTTAGTAACATTCTAAATGTCTTTACTGTCACTTGATCTATTTGATGCATCCTTGCTGAATAAAAGTATTTAAAAATGTTCTGACCACAAATGTTTGAATCTAAAATGACACACGTTGTGAGTAAATGATGACAGAATTCGAGCTATTTCAGAAGCTATTTCTGGCTCCAGGACAAGTTAAGCTTTGGCATGGTGGCATAATGCAGATTATACCAGAGAAAATAATTGTGCGTCATCCCTCAATTTCAAAATAAACAAATAAATAAACATCAACAAATACAAGGCTGAAGTGCCGTTCTGCAGAGTTTAAAGGCAGAAATGTAGAAAAAAAATTCATGAATTATTCAGCAAAAACCTGTTTATTATTCAAGCTGTAGAGTTACCTAAATCCTCCTTTTTTGAGGTAGGAATACTTTTCTAGGTGGATGAACTTTCTGGTTATGCGTAACCAATGTAATTTTTACAAGTGCTTTGTGGTCATTGCATCACATCCCTTTTCCTGATATCTTTGCATATATTATATGGAAATGAGCACTGAGTTCATGACACTGAAATTGATATATCACATAACTTTGCAGAGACAATAATAGCAGATGATCGTCTCACACTAGTCTCATGCAAAAACAATGTTTAGGTCCTGATACTTTTGGAAGAATGTGCATTTGTGTTGAAATTCATTACCAGGCTTGTGGGCGTCAGGGTGGCGCAGTGGGTAGCACGATCACCTCACAGCAAGAAGGTCTAGTTTGAGTTTGACTAGTTTGAGTCTTGGCTGGGTCAGTTGACATTTCTGTGTGGAGTTTGCAGGTTCTCCCCGTGTTGGCGTGGGTGTCCTCTGGGTGCTCCGATTACCCCCACAAGTCCAAAGACATGCGGTATAGGTGAATTAGGTAAGCTAAAATTGGCCGTAGTGTATGCATGTGTGCGAGTGAGTGTGTATGGATGTTTCCCAGTATTGGGTTGCAGCTGGAAGGGCATCCGCTGCCTAAAACACATGCTGGCGGTTCATTTCACTGTGGCGACCCCTGATTAATAAAGGGACTAAGCCGAAAAGAAAATGAATGAGTGTAACTCCTTATCCTTAGTGTAATTTTTTTGATGAGGATAGGTCAAAATAACTTTTAAATGCTGGAAAAATGTGTACTAATTCAAGAAAAAAGAAAGCTTTACAGTAAAGATATAAGTTCAGTATAAGTTCATAAGTTCAATTCTGTAAATACATATACAGGAATATAAATAGTGCTGTAAATATGAGTTATTGTGTTGAAACTTGGAAGAATACATATAAATCTATTTTACGATTCGTATGTACAATGCAGAAAAATTGAATTAGACTGATAGAAAATGTGGGGTATTTGGAGCATACAGATCCTTTATTTTTTAAATTGAAGATACTTAAGTTCAATGATTTGGTTAAATTTAAAACAGCACAATTTATATGTTTAAAACTAGTAATAAATTACTTCTGAAATGCATTCAAAAAAACATTTCAGGAGGTCGAAAACAAGGACAACTTTAAAAACTTTGTGTATGTCTGTATGTGGTGTGAAATTATGGAACAGTCTGGAACAGATTCTCAAACAATGACAGGACATTAATAGATTTAAAAAGTTGTATAGGTATATATTATTAAAGGAAGATAATGATGAAGGTGATTGTAACATGAGAAAGGTATGATGAAATTTTAATTAATGGCTATCTGCAGTGCTATGTATTTTTTGGGTCCATGTTATAAAATGTAAATATACAAATGGAATCAAACATATAATATGTCAAAGATGCCAAAAGGATAGAATGTGTGTCATGTAAAAAGAAGAGATAAGTAAAAGAAGAATTAAGTTTAAGTAATGGACGAATGATGTATGTGGTAATGGGGTGGAAAAATAAGCTTGTGCTTCATCCCACTCCATTTTCGACCATGTTGAAAAGTATTTTTTGTTAAAAAGATATTTTATGTATGATACTTCTGTTCGAAAATAAATAAATCAAAATGTAAATACAGTATTTTTGCTGTAATTTATTTACTGCCGAACTGCTGCCAGTAAGTTACTGTAGATTTTACAGGAAATTGTTAACAGTGTTCTTCATTCCCACTACCATCATTTCACTTATTTTTGTGTCACACTGCACACATCAATAATGCAAAGATTCAACATTATTACGATATCGCTCATGCCAATAAAGCGCACAAAACTAAACTGCACACAGTGAAATGTGAAATCAATCAATCGAGCGAGAGAGAGAAAGAGGGCAGGAGACTAAGATACATAAGAGAGCAGCTTACAGTGAGATAAGAAAAGACAAAGAGCTGCCTCGAAAAGGTGACGGCGTTCGAATGAAAGTGACATGCAGCGAGCCACTGTTCGCATTCATGCTTTATTTTCATACCATTCACTCTCGCCCACTGCGGACTTTAAGAGCTGTTAGACCGGCTCTCCTGTGGGCGATTACACAAACACACACATGTCTGCTTATCAGAGGCTCAGTAAGCTTGAAGACACCCTCCACGGGCACATGAATAGATAGAGACTTAAAGTGTGTAGGGCCATGAAGAGATTTGTTGTTTTATACACTCAAGCCTGGCGAAAGCCCCCACGGTGTATTGATTAGTTACACACCCACCCACATTCACGCGCACACTCACTCCTCCCTCCATCCCAAATTCTCCATTATATTTGGGTAAACGCATGAGTGGTTTCACTGCGCAGAACTGTATTTTCAGACTCCAACTCATTTCAGAGTCAGAATGACTTGTGAATCAGGGAGAGCACATGTACCGTGAGTCAAGGCTTTTCACGCGGTGGCTGTCAGAAATTGGATGCTGAGCTGAACTGGACTCACTCAGGAATTAAACTGGAAAAAAAAAAAAAAAGAAAAAATGGTGGTGAAATGTAGACATGTTCCTCGATCAGCATTCTTAGTGGTTCCTGTTTAACATTCCTCTATTAATCAGTCAAGTTAAATACAAAATGTCAACAAAATTTTGTATTGTTTATGTTTTTCTAGATTTTACTTGTTTGTTTGATTTTTTTATCATTTAATATGTTCCCCAACATTTTAATTTGGGCAATTAGTCTATTCAATTCACCATAGCACATGTCTTTGGACTGTGGAGGAAACCAGAGCACCCGGAGGAAACCCATGCGAATACAGAGAGAACATGCAAACTCCACACAGAAATAACAACTGACCCAGCCAGGGCTAGAACCAGTGACCTTCTTGCTGTAAGACGAAAGTGCTAACCACTGAGCCACTGTATCGAGATTTGGCTTTGGTACTGACAAATCTAATGTACTACATGAACAAATATATTGCAAAGCATCCTATGGAAAATAATAACTTAAAAGAGAGAGGTCTGTGAGGGGTGTACTCATATATGCTGAGCACTGTATATGTGACATGATATTTCAGTTTCGCACACACACACTGAAAAAAACATGGAGTCACAAGTTTGACCATGTTCTAGTGTTTGATGATTGTTTCATACTGTAGCACACTGTAGAGTACATTAATCATGAGACTGAATAAATATATAATTTCCAAGGATACTTTTTTGGGAGTTATGAGAAACTTGTTGTAAGGACAGAAAGATAGAAATATGATAAACTAAATAAAAAAAATAAAAATAATAACAATACATCAAATAAGAAATTACTATGACTACTATTACAACTACCAATAATAATAATAATAATAATAATAATAATAATAATAATAATAATAATAATAATATTCTCTTTATTCCAGACGCTAGGTTCAATAGTACAAAAGACAGACAAAACAATACACACCACACAATATACATTACTAAAGACAGTCATGCCAATATTTCATCAAAGGTGACTGATAACGCACCTCAGTAAGCCTAGGGTTTATCAAAAAACCTTAAAATGCTATTCTGAGGCTTCTCCAATTTAGAGATGAACTTATGGGGGAATTACCAACCTACGTCATACATGATGCCACATCGGTTCAACCGCGCATACCGGTTGCAAAAAAAAGACTGGTTGCAACAGCAAACATGTCATGTTGTGAGGTATGATGCCAAACTCGAAAGTCTTAAAATATAAAACTTAAATTTTCCCGTACACCACACTGCTTTTAATGCCAACTGCAGACGTCATAGGAGCTGAATGGAGTGAGGACCTAATTAAAAATGCTCGACTCTGCAGTTCTCATTTTATATCAGGTAAGTTCACGCTATGCTGAATCATACACATATCTCGTTTTTCATTGCAGCAATGATTTCAGTAAAAACAGTTAAGTATGGTGAATTAAACTGAGGACACTGAATGCTAAGAATGAAATGTAAAAATGTAAGTTCACATACCCTGCCATACAGGTACAGTTTGCTGTCAGAATGCAGTTGTTTTTCTTGTTGATGATTACCCAGGCTGATTAAATGGATGAACGCCGCTCACTTTAACGTTAATTTTGCTGAATATCTGTGCTTATCACTGGGTGACGAGCTGTTATAATACGCTGAAAACAATATGTAAATAATATATATAATATGCTGTAAATGCTAGCGCTCCCGGGGGGTTTTTTTCTGCAACCTTGATGCGTGCGCATCCTGAACAAACCGGTAATTCGCCTATAGATCAAATTTCTTATCAAAGCAAAAGATGATCGAACTCTTACCTTACAGAATAATTCACTTGCACTACACCATGTTTATAAGAAGAATCCTCATACAATCAACGAATGCAATCGTTGAATCACATTGCACATAATATCTCTGCCCATAATCTGCACAAATATTAAGCAGCTGCTTAAAACCAGCGCTACTTGGGGAAATGTTAACCAAATCATCAGCATGCATGTAATAATTTATTATAACATCACCAAGCACACAGGCAGTCCTACAATCACTTAATTCACTTAACTCCTTGTCGTACTCCATTACATACTTTAAATGTATCAGATGCAGAACTGTGCCACTTTGATTAGTATACCAATAAGTTAAAATACTTAAAATATTCTTAGGTATTCCTTTTTCTTTTAATTCACTAAAAAGCTTTTTATGATTAACCCTCTCAAAAGCTTTAGAGGCATCAATAAAACCAATTATAACTGTAGAATTTTGCCTTTTGTACAGTTCTACTACTTCCTTTAAGTCATAAATACATAAATCAGAGCTGTGATAAAACCTAAAACCAAATTGATTATCAGTGGTCCCCAGAAATACACCTAACCTGTCTAATATAATTCCTTCCAAAACCTTTGACATCACACTCACCAATGCAATTGGTCTATAACAGGGGTGTCCAAACTCGGTCCTGGAGGGCCGGTGTCCTGCAGATTTTAGCTCCAACTTGCCTCAACACACCTGCACGGATGTTTCTAGAAAGCCTAGTAAGTGCTTGATTAGCTAGCCCAGGTGTGTCTGATTGGGGTTGGAACTAAACTTTGCAGGACACCGGCCCTCCAGGACCGAGCTTGGACATGCCTGGTCTATAACTATCCAAACTTCCTACCTTTCCAGCCTTATCCTTAATAATAGGCAACAAGGTCACATAATACTACTACTACTACTACTACCACTACTACTACTACTAATAATAATAAAACATTTTAAATATTAGTATTACTTTCAATAAATATTATTAATACTTAATTATTACAATTATACACTTGAACATGTACAATTATTATAAATTAAGTTATAATAAATTAAGTAATAATAATAATAATAATAATAATAATAATAATAAATATTATTATTATTTTTATTTTTATTATTAGTAGTAGTAGTATTAGTAGTAGTAGTAGTAGTAGTAGTAGTAGTAGTAGTAGTAGTATAATTATTAAATTTACTATAATTATACATGACACTCTTCCTTTTGATTTGTGAAAATGACCATAATATTTGCAATCTAAACATTACTTAAACTACTAGCAGTACATTAAATCTAATGGTAAATATGAACAAACAGCGCAAATAATCTGATATTTTTAGCAGCATTTCAAATGAACTGCTGACTGCAGTAAATGAGCATCTATACATCCATTAATCCATCAATCCATCTGTCAGTCTATCGAATGAATCACCAGGAATTGATCCAGGAACACGTCCTGAAAAATCCACTGAATGTTTATTCGCTCATCTTTTTTTCCAAGCGGCATATTCATAAACTAATGCCATTTACACAACTGATGAGCAAATGGACTTACAGCTTAAAGTTTATATATACATAAAAACAGGCTGTATATCAAGCCAAAAATACAGAACAACAATGGCGTGAAATGCTCATAAATCTAAAGCCATCGCATTAATCAGGAAAGCATTTGCAATAAACACCAAAATAGAGGCTAAGCACAGGCGTCGTAAACACTTCTGATGATCACATTAACCGGCTTTATTAATGGGACATTGAGTTTTGATCTGATTGGCCGTGCATTCCATTTATTTATGTAAATGATCAGCTCATGAGGGAAATGTGCCGTTCCGCAGCTGAATGCCGAGATGATTAATGTATGACGTCCCAGATAACATCACGGAGAGACTTAAGGCCCGCTGCGTGCCTCGCGTAGCCGGCAGCGGAAACAGAATTAAACATGAAATAGGATGACAGGGAAACACTGGGGCTGATTGGACACGACAGCATGCTTTGATACTTTCATTCAGAAACATATTCAACTTTAAGCTAGGACAAAAATAATGACAAAACAAAGAAACAAATGCAGCTTGACGGATGCAATGCATGCAGCCCGGGTCAGAAATTAAAAGGCAGATTAGCTGAAAAATGAAAACGTGCTCCTAATTTAAATCTCCTTCTATATTGAAGTAGGTGACCTTTGTTTTCAAGTAGAACATCAGTAGATTGTAGCTGAAAGTGTGGTTCTTGGTGATTTCTTATAATGAAAGTCAATAGCTTGCTTTAAAAGTAAAAAATAAATAAAATTATTTTGGCTCCAGGTAATCCACAGAGACAGAGTACATTTTGGTCATGCCCCATGAGATGGGGAGAACAATGAAACTTTTTCCATTGACTTTCTATTGCGGAAGGGTGCCTACTTGTCATTTCTGACTAATAAAAATAACTAAACTAAAGCTAAAGGTTACTAAAGTAGTCAAGTAGACAAGCTAAAAAATTCTTTATAACCAGTCAACCCTAAAAAAAACTGGTATTTAAGGACACAAAAGTGGAGCGCAACATTTCCCTTTAGAGAACTAAGGTTCCGCCCATTCTTCAATTAAAGAAAAGTAAGGAAAAGGGCACTGAAATAGACCTATATATAGCCCAGTTTTGTTCATTCTGGTGACATTCTTGCCACAAGCCCCTGCTAATTTCCAACCCCGCATGCAGTGCACCACACAATCTAAAGGTAAAACCATTTCAGAGACCGACTAGATAAACCACTAAGACGATAAACCAGAGGAAGGCCGTTTAAAAGGCATTCAGGAGCGCTGTATTCTGTTCACACAAGCACATGTGTTCTTGTTTTGCCCTTGGCGTATGGTCGTATCACAACGGAAGTCATTGCAGAACAAACGCTCTCATTTTATCTCTGAATGTTTGTGTGTAAAGTGTCTGTGCAGCCCAGTGCATCTAATCCAGTGTACGGTTTACTTATCTCACTTCTGTAGATCAATAAGTGTCTGAAACCAAAGCATCGCAGCTTTAATCCCGCTGTCTGACTGATTAAAACGACACCGTCACAACAATTAGATGCATTGACTTTTGGTTAGAGTAATAACTTTGACCTTAGCCTGCCTTATGCTGTGTTCTGTTCGGAGCGTTTCACCTGCTTTTTCTTTCCCCTCACGTATCAAGTTTGTCTGCGTTAGCTCTCGGAGTTAATACCTGACCTATTTATGATTTTTGGGGGGATATCTTCAGATGAGATAACACTAATGAAGATTTCTTCCGCATCACAACAGATTTGCTAAACAGATTCTTGAGGACTCTCTTGTTATTTTGCGCTAATTTCAGCTGTGAAATGTTTTTTTTCTGGCAAGGCCGAGAGCGTGTGATTAGAATGTTATTAAATGCTTTTATGTCAGTGCTATTGAACTGACTGCCAAAGGAGACAGTGTGTGCCTTTGGCGTCTCAATCTGCCAGCACAGAACACACAGCCCACGGTTTCAAATGAGCGCCGAGCACTTGGAAAACAGAAGCGGCATCATGATCTGTGCCTCTGTTTCTTATGATTTCAGGAAGTTTTATTGCGGCAAACAATAATTATTCTTGGAAAAACATTTCCTAAACCTTTTAAAGACTTGGAAGACCATTTTGAAGAGCTATTTTAATAGAGATGTATAGACTCTCTTGCTGTGGTGACTATCCCATTTTTAATTAGGTATAAATATATGCTGTATTTTTATTATTGCAACCAATGGGAATGATAACTCGAATCATGTGTCTTGTTGAGTAGAGTTATGTCATTACTGTGTTTAATGATGTTTGCCTGGCAAAACAAATCCGATCGACTCTAACTGTAAAATTAACCATGACAGACTATGATTCCATGACAGAATATGAGACACTTGGGGAATTTTTGACTTGAAGCAGCAACAGCTTAAAAAGCAACTACAATGAACATTTTAGCAAAATATAAATATATAAGCAATCAGACACTGAGGCATTTATGTAATATAAAATATTATTTATACAGTTAAAATCAGAATTATTAAACCGCATTTGAATTTATTTTCTTTTTAAATATTTCCCAAATTAAGTTTAACAGATTCAGGAAATTTTCACAGTTTGTCTGATAATAATTTTTTCTGCTATTTTGTCTAGAATAAAAGCAGTTTTAAAATTTTTTAAAAACCATTTAAGGTCAAAATTATTAGCCCCTTTAAGCAATTTTTTTCCATAGTCTAAAGGAAAAAAACATCGTTATACAATAACTTGCCTAATTACCCTAACCTGCCTAGTTAACCTAATTATCCTAGTTAAGCCTTTAAATGTCACTTTAAACTGTATTGAAGTGTCTTGAAAAATATCAAGTCAAATATTATGTACTGTCATCATGTCAAAGATAAAATAAATCAGTTATTAGAAATGAGTTATTAAAACTATTATGTTTAGAAATGTGTTGAAAAAAATCTTCACTCTGTTAAACAGAAATTAGGGAAAAAGGGGGGCTAATAATTCTGACTTCAACTGTATATATATATATATATCATAAAAACAATCATATATATAATTTAATAAAATTATATATACTAGTCAACATTTGAAGTGGATCATAGCCTTTCAACAAAGCTGTCCTAAAACTATTGAACAACATATATATATATATATATAAACTTATATATTATAAACTGTATATCGGCACTGGTGGCATTTTTTCTTTCTTTCTTGAACCTGCAGTGACGAAAACATGAAAAAGTAACTCAGGGTTATACAAAGAGTGGCCAACACAAAATACATACATTCCTGATATCGGAGTCTCATCTCACATTCAATACACTACAATTACTATGGTATAAATATAGCATTACAACATACAAAAGAGAGAGATAAACTTAGTCACTTGCCAGTTTCATAATGATTAGATCAGCTGTAGTTTAAAATTACGCTGTTTTTCTCCTTTAAGGGCTTATTATGCGGTTCTGTCACCATCTTGTGGATGGACAACATCAACCGTCTTTGGTCTGCTTAATGACAAGCTAATGGCCACCGAAGCGCTGTCTCTGAAAAATTGTAAATATTTTAATATAGGCACTATCCTTATAAATAAACTGCATAGTTGCAATCTAAACAACTACATTCTTGCCTCAAAAGTACATTATGTTGTCCAACAGCAGCACATGTCAAAACTGTGGAGTGTCCTCTGCTTGTTGCTGTATGTGGGTGGAGTTATGCACAAGGGTGAAGGGTTAAGAGGCTGGACGAGTGCTGTTATTTGCAGAATAATCACACAGCTATCAGCCAATCAGATTCAAGAACCAGACAGAACTGTTGTATAAATGTATATATGAAATGTAGATACTTTTTTTTCTAAACTAGCAACCAGTTAGTAATGACAATCAATATTTTATGGAAAGTGCTGGAAAAAGTGTAAGTAAATAAATACATTAAATAAAAATAGATATTTCAAATATGTAAAAAAAAAAGTTATTAGAGATTGTATTCTGGAAAATAAGGTCACTGGTTCGAGCCCCGGCTGGGTCATTTGGCGTTTCTTTGTGGAGGAGTTGCATGTTCTCCGTGTTCATGTGGGTTTCCTCCAGGTGCTCTGGTTTCCTCCACAGTCCAAAGACATGTGCTATAGGTGAATTGAATAAACTAAATTGGCTGTAGTGTATGAGTGTGAATGGGAGAGTGTATGGGTGTTTACCAGTACTTGAAGTGCAGCTGGAAGGTCATCCACTGCATAAAACATATGCTGGAATAGTTGGCGGTTTATTTCGCTGTGGTGACCCCTGATTAATAAAGGGACTAAGGAAAATTAATGAATGAATATCCTAGCAACTATATTAAACCCTGGCAACCACCCAGAATCACCCATATTTTCTTACAGTAACTGCAAACATGTATCATTACTATTATAGTTTTATAACTTTATAATATTTCTTGCATATACCAAATTGACCTAAGCATCATATCAAAAGCCAGCTTTAAAAACAAATCTACTGATCCCAGAACTCTCTCAATATAAATTCATTAAACCGTACCAGGTCTGGCATCCACTTCCCCTTATCGCAGGAAATGAAAGCTTTCATATCACAAGCTAAACCGATAATGAGACTTGGTTAAGTTTTATTAGAAATCAATCACTGTCATACTGGAAATGAATCCTTTATATAAGCAGAAATATCTCTCTGTGTGTGTGCGCGTGTGTGTGTGCGTGTGAGTTCAAAGGAATGCTGACCACACATTAGTGCACAGCTTTAAACCTCTGTGCTTTTGACTGGGCCCGTGTATTATAACAAATAAGTGAACAAACATATGAACAAGCAGTTATCCTTCATCCACTTAGGATTTCAGCCACTTTTGAGGGTCCGTTTACCATTATAAAGCCATTACGTCTGAGTGTGTGTGTCTGTGCGCATTTGACGCAGCCATGCAGAGTGTAAGTGGAACATCGAGGAGACATCTCCTGAGGAACAATACTGCTTTCTCTTCTGTGAACCTCCGCAGGGCACTGCAAGAGTCCAGCACTCGGAATTCGGGAGGCAGAGAGAAGGAGGGAATCAGCTTTTTTTCTTCACCTCTCTTCCGCAGTAGAGAGCCTCTTTTCATGGGGAGCAGCTTGAGTCCTCACAAAGACATGAGAGGCCAGTGTGTCCGTCTAGAGAGCCTCAGTCTGTGTGAGTGAGTGTGTGTGTGTGTGGTGTTCTACAGCAAATAGAAAGTTAGTGCTGCCATGGCTTTGGGCAAAACTTTCTTTCTTTGTTGGACAAAATAAAGCCAACTAACAATGTAAAAAAAAAATGCCTCACTGTTTTGTTAGCTGCCATTTCTTTTCAACAAACACCTAACAATATTCAATAATATTGTTTGGTTTTCAGAAATATAAATAGATCTATCCATCTTGTTTATTTATTAATTTATTTATTTGTTCTCGGTTTGTTTTTTGTAAGCTCTTTTTTTCTGTGTATGTTGTGTTATTTGTCACCCATGGTATTTTATTATTTATCATTCATTCATTTTCTTCTAAACCAGAGCACCCAAATGGAAAGTCACACAAACACAGGGAGAACATGCAAACTCCACACAGAAATGCCAACTGACCTAGCCAAGGCTCGAACCAGTGACCTTCTTACTGTGAAGTGACAGCGCTACCCACTGCACCACCGTGGTAACCACCTTCCGCCTGGTTAATTAGCATGTAAGGGGTTCCGAGATCAGTTAGGTCTCGAGACCTTCCCTCTGATAAAGGAGGAAAAGGAGAAGATGGGGTTTGAACGGGGGATTCTTTCAAAGACAAGATATGGCAGTAGGATGAAATCGGCCTATTTATTGTAGGCTTGGATCAATCTGATTGGATTATTGCCGATTACGGATGAGAGACCAGGTGAAAATCTCGTTCTGTGAATTGAATTTGACGCGTGAATGAAGTGAATTTGATGCACCAATTAAGCTAGTAAACTTAATGTTCACGTGTCTATTTACGTGCACAGCATAACAAATGCTTTTTAATTTAAGGATTGATTTTGATATCTGGGCTAGAAACAAGACCAATCTTAATTTTGGCATATTATTTCTTAAAAACAAGACTTTTTTTTTTCTTGTCTAGAAACTGCTTCTTGATTTAATAATTTTTAGATATTTGGATTGTAGGAATGAAAATTATCTTTTGCATTTGTTTATATGGCAAAACATGTCTTTTCACCAAGAAGGTCCATGCTGAGGCTCCGTTTACACTAATATGTTTTAGTTTGAAAACGCATACGTTTTGCTACGTTTATGCCATCTGTCCACACTACTAGCATTTTGAAAACCTGAAGAGGCTGTTTTCATTTTAAAACACTGCTGCTCCATGTTAGTGTGGATGGGGGAAAACAGAGACATCTGAAAACAGAGGCAGGGCATGCAGACACACACATCTGATTAGGGTTTTTTCCTCAATATTAAGCATACACACAGTTCAGTCTTGCATCCTCTCCTTGTAAGTTTACACTTAGCAAGTTTGATATGGAAAACAAACTCCAGAGGACATGTCAGGTGAATCTTCAAAGGGAACAGTGTACTTTATAACCTCATTCACATCACCCTGGCTACGTTGTTTCACTTTAACAATAAAATGAAAACATGATATAAGGAACTGGCTATTTTCATTTGATATTAGCAACTTAAGACACCAAAAATGTTAAGGCATCATGTAGCTACATATTTATATGACAGTCATCTTCACTGTTTGCATATTTACAGTATAACAAAATGAAGCCTATAACAAAACCAGCTCCTTTCATTTTAATTGAAAATATGAAACAGACTGTCTCTTCTGCTGAATATCAGTTTTAATAATCAACAATGGCCATTATAAAAGTATACAATATACAATAAGTTTATACATTAAAGGAAATAAAGACAAGCAATGAGTCAAATGTGCAGAATCAGAAATAGATTCAAAAGGACCAAGGTCGGGGAATATGTCGTTAGATATACACAACAAGATGAATTAAATATTACGTTTAACAAATATAGTGAGATTAGATCCAGCGGTAAATCCTTGATGAACAGTCCAACGAGCACAGCTCTTATCGCTGCAGTGCAAGCCAGAGTGTGTGTGTGGTCACATGATGTGCGTTTTCAGCGGTGTAGTGTGGACGGAGAGTTGTTCAGAAACGCTGGGTAAAACGCTAGTGTGGACGCAGATTGTTTACATTCTAAAATGTCATTTTAAACCTAAAACTTATTAGTAAACAGGGCCTGACTCCAAAACGCAAATACTGATAAAATCAGGGCCTGGTGTGTGGACTTTGGGGGTTTTACGATGTGGTCACATGTTGATTGGTCAGTTTGAACGTCTCAGTATTTGGGCTTTGGTCACATGGTCAAGAAAGATACAAAATAGATGTTAAACTCGGTTCTGCCCCCCTTTCCTGCTCTGGAGGCTATTTTCTCTGACCCTACAGCTATTAGGGTCTCTTTGAGGCCTACTTAATGCTCTTTGACTCCCTCCTCCTGTCTCTCTTTTTCTCAGCTAACTTTTTTTTTTTATATAATTTTTTTTACACCAGGTACAATTAACATCATGTTTTTATCATTTCATATTTTATCATTTTATACAGTTTTTTGTAACTAATTCAGTTGTAACCATAAAGAATTATTGTCATTAAATCAATTCATTTTCAAGCATTTGTGAATTACTTTTGATTTAACATCAACACTTAATTGATCCATATTGCTATACAATACAATTACAAAATAGCAATACCGTCCCACATTTTTAGCCATCAATGCTGCCCTTATTTCCGGTTTTGGTATAAGATTGCAGAAGGATGGCTTGACTAGAAATTTACAGTTTTTCACCATCAATACTGATAACTTTTTAGTTATTCAGCAAAACTACAGTTCGAACCGCTGGAGTTAAAAATATCATTCTTACAGGAGTATAGAAACAAGATAAACTATCCAAGTAAGAAAAGCTATTTTTGCAGTGTTGTTTATAATAAACGAAATAAAACGAAAGATTTAGCCTTATTCAGATCCAACTTAAGCACAAAAAAAACTTAAAATAACACTGATAAAATTACGTCATAATACATTTGACAAAATAAAAAGTAGCCATTATAGTTTTCAAATTAGCCTTTTTTGCATGTTAAAGCAGGTCCAATATCACTGACAACATCCAAAGTCACTGCATCTTTCATGAACACCATTAGGTTAAGTAATGATCAAATTTTTATTCTGGAATGAACTATATTTTTTTAATTATTCTTTGGATCACAGCAGGACAGCAGACTTATTTGCACAGTTTCAGTAAATATAAACACACACACACAAACATGCACATAATCATATACTAATAAACAGATGCTGAAAGGCTCAAAGGAGCGAACAGTCAGCGATTCACAGACAATCCTGTTTCCAAACTTCAATAAACATGGATGCAATTTCACATGTGAAAGTTTTAACTACACAACCGCTGCACTCCTGAACTGTACGGTGCTAACTTTAGGAGAGTACAATGCCAAGATTATGTTTACACTACAGACAGGCTTGGCACGTCTTATTTTGGACGCTATCCGACTGATAAAGATGCCCGAAGATTGCTTAATACCTGAATCCCTAACAGCAGGGCTTGTAGACATAAAGAGTAGAGAACAAGCCAAATTGGAGGAAGATAAGGAAAAATAAAATGACTCTATTCTCATTGCCATATCTCCAGATCAGCAGAGAGCCTTTCAAAGAGGAACAAGTCGAAACTTTTAGCTAAAGAGTGAGTTGAACGACCCCCCTTTTCCCTTGAAGGGGAGATAAAGAAGAAGGAGGAACGGATATGAAACGTCGGCCAGCATGTGAATATCAGAAGGTGAGGTGTATAATAATTAGCCCGTTTAATTAGCCGTCTGTGTCGGACTGTGAGCAAATGTCCCAAATGACAGTAAGCGGCGTTGACGACCGCAGAGTGGACATCTGAGCCCCTGAGAACAGCACCGCATGCTTTCTGAATCTCACATACAAGGACAGGCACACGCTCACTGAGAATGAGCCATCCAAAAAGAGCTCATCAGCCAAGCCATATGCTTTAGCACACACACTTTAACACTTCTTTGGTCATGACTCCAATTTGAGGCACGCACACAGAAACAAACGCAATAACAAGTGTATTAGCAGATTTGAAAAGAATTGTGTGTCGCTGAAACAACTTAAGACTACAAATATACAGTGGAAGTCACAATTATTATCCCTCCTATGAATTTTACTTTCTTTTTAAAATATTTTCCAATATAAACAGTGCAAGGAATTGTTCATAGTATTTCCTAGAATTTTTTTTTTCTGGAGAAAGTCTTTTTGTTCTATTTCAAGCAAAATAAAAGATAAATTGTAACAATATGGATGTGACAACAGAGGTGAGGATCCAATTGCAGAGTCTTTATTATATAAGGAATGGTCAGACAGGCAAAGGTCGATCACGGGTTTTTCAACAGTATTATGCAGACAATCCAAAAGAGAAAGTCAAAAACAGGCAAAGAGGTTGGTCCAGGCAGCTAGCATCAGAAAACAATAAACAAGACAAACAATCAAACACGGCAGAGCAAGGAAAGGAGAAATGCTTCGTAATGTGTACAGGTAACAACAAGACTCAGCAATGTCTGTCTGTGTGTGTGTGTGTGCTGTATAAATAGTCCATGAAATGAGTGCTTAAGCAGCTTCAGCTATGCGAGTTTGTAATCAGTCTGCATTAGTAACCGGTGTTTGTGGTGCATACTTGGAGTTGTAGTCTATGTTATGGCAGATTTGTAGTTCGTTAGCGATTTGCAGCCGCTAAATCGCTGATAATCATAATATCAATATTATTAGCCCTCTTGGGCATTTTTTATGATTGTCTACAGAACAAACCACTGTAATTAATTGCCTAATTACCATAACTAAACTAATGTAGTTAAGTCTTTAAATGTCACTTTAAGTTGACAACTAGTATCCTGAAAAATATCAAGTAAAATGTTATGTACTGACATCATGGCAAACATAAAAGAAATCAGTTATTATAAATGAGTTATTAAAACTATTATGTTTAGAAATGTGTAGAAAAAAAAACCTTAATTGACCTTAATCCGTTAATCAGAAAAATGGAGGAAAAAATGTGGGGCCAATAATTCGAGAGGGGTAATGATTCTCACTTCAACTGTACATCCCACTGTTTTAAAAGTAACATATTGCGCCAATCATAAACCTGGTGCAATGTGCAAAATAGCAAGAGTGGATTTGAACATGCCACAAAGTGCACCTACGCCATGCACTTTAGACCACGTGCTTATATTATATAAAAAAAAAAGAGCCCATTGTGTCTAAAGTAGGGCTGTCGAAAGCATTAAGTTCTGTACCGATTGGTACTCAAAGAATTTAATTTCACTATCAATTTGTACCAAACTCAATTTTGACAATCCTAATTTGAAGCATATCATAGCATCATATAAAACTTGAACTAAAACATAGCAAAACAACTGTATTACATTGGAAATGTTTACATTATATGTGCACACAGTACTCTTTGACTCCACACACTCCATACACATCTTATTAAATACCATGCCAAAAAGTGTATGAAAATATTGTCAGTGCCCATCTTGATAAACATTTATAATTACACTTTTTTTGCACAATTTTAAATTGTATTGATTGATTCTATTGATACAGTAAACATTTTTTTTATGTTTTTGAAATATGTCTCTTACATAGAGGCTGTAGTAAAGTAACACTTAGTTTAAGTAACAATTCTCACTATTAACTACTGGTTTAGTACAGTAGCTGTCTTTTATTCATATATTGGCTGTTGATTAGTACTTATAAAGTACATATTTTGCATCCCCTGAACCTACCTACAGTTATACCTTAACCCTTTTATTTTATTATATATCGCGATATGAATACAAATTCATCAGATGACTTAATATCTCAGTTTGGAAAGAATTTATAATGTTAGATGGATTGGGATGATTCTCCATGCAGCTCTTCTGCATCTCCATAAAATCTAATAAACATTCGATAAACTTTTTGGGGTCCCCAGACACATTTTCGATGTGGTCTGTGCTATTTGCAGCGCATTTCTGTATTTGCATGTGTTGTGAGTATTTTCATGCATAACAATATAGAAATATAATCAAGAAAACGAAACAACTGAAATGTGAAAAGTGTTTTATCATTTCCCGAGTCTAACAGTATTCAAGCACAGTAACTGAATGATAAAAAACAATTCAAGTTAGTTAAGGTCATAAATGGTGCAATTTCTTATACCTGAATACTTTTAAAGTCGTTATACATTTATAGGCATTAAAAACACATGCAAATTATAAATTATAATACATATATATATATATAATATAATACATATCCTGCAATGTGACTATTGGGAATGATACCTTCGCGATATCGCTGCAGAAATGATATATTGTGCAACTCTAGTGAAAACTGTATCTTATAATAAAGTGTAACCTAAATTAAAATGTGAAACATTTTTACAATTTAAAGTTACACTAATATATTTTAAGCATTTATTGTTGTGATGCAAAGTTGAATTTTCAGCAGGTGTTAGTCCAGTGTCGCACAATACAGAAAGAATTGTTTCTGTAACAAATATTAATTTTTGCTTCGCTGTATAAATATATGATGATTGTTCTTGCAAAGTTCAAGTTTAGAAATGTATGTGTGCAAGTGCGTGTGTGTGTGAGTGAGTGAGTGAGTGAGTGAGTGAGTGAGTGAGTGAGTGAGTGAGTGAGTGAGAGAGAGATGAACCAAACAAGATTTTTGTGACACAAGAGTCTCTCTGACCCGAGGGAAGCCATCGCAGATGAAATGAATGTGACTATGTTACAATGAGATAGATGGCATCATAAATGTTGGATCATTTTTTATCAAATCGCTGAATTAAATATTAAAAGGCTGGCTAATGAACTGCGCTATCCCCTGATCGCAGCCCAGAACACTTTTCAACACTTCTGACAGACAGCGAGTCGCCATGACACAATGGAGCTGCCACAATAATCCTGGCTTCAAACCAACTGCTAAATCTCCCAAACTATATCAATCTTCATCATCTAGAATCATGATTTATGGTTTGCGAGGACTGCCGATGATAAACATAAAAATCTTTATGTTTGCAAAGTTGAATGAGAACTTATTTCCGTCAGAGCTTGAAGTTTATATTATAAAATACGCCAGTAGTTCCTTTTGTTGCTAACAAAGGCTCGGTAGAGAAGCTGAAAAGAGTCTAGAAGCTTCTTCTCCTGTGTGACATTTTCCCCATTACGGCTATGTCTGTGGCGCGCTATTGAGGATGTATCTGTGGCACAGATCTTAGGCAGTGCTCACAGAAAGAGAGAAGAGTGACACTATCAAAGAGACGAGGCAGTCAGGAGCCCAACCTGGGGAATTAACTTCCTCTTTCTGACCTACAGGAGAACTCAGAGACATACTCTACACCCACTCAAACACACACACACACACACACACACACACACACACACACACACACACACACGCACACACACACACACAAAGCGGTTTCATAACACTGAGGTAAAAGTAACCCTCCAGCTTTGTTTCTGCTCATATGAGCTTTTACTGAAAAAGTATGGTTTTGCGGTACCGTGATGGTATTAGACTAAATAGTACTTTGAGAACTAAAATTATAAAGCAATCTTGTTATTGTCATACTAGCATGTCCAAAAATTTACTTGCCATTGTATTTTTGCTGGAGGTTTCACAGACAGACAGACAGACAGATGGACAGATACGGACGGACTGACGGGTCCATGGAACCACAGCCGGACAGACAGAACTACATTAGATAACAGTAGCTAGAACTATAGATAAATAGATAGAATGATAGATTGAACGATGGACGGACGGACAGACGGAACGACCGACCGACTGATCGATGGGTGGATAGAATAACCGACCGACGGATGGCTGGATAGAACGACTGACCGATTGATTGATAGATAGAACAATGGAAGGATCGATGGATGGATGGTCCATGGAACAAGAGCCAGACGGACAGAACAAGATAACAGTAGCTAGAACTTTAGATAAATAGATAGAATGATAGATTGAACATTAGATAGAAAGACAGATGGATGGATGGTATGACCGATGGATGGATGGGAGGATAAAACGACTGACTGACAGATGGATGGATAGAACCATGGATAGAACCAACCAATTGATGGATAGTCAGAATGATGGATGGATGGATGAATGGATAGAACAACCGATGGATTGATGAACAGATGGATGGACAGAACGACCGACAAATGGATGGATGAATAGATGGATGGAACAACAGACGGATGGATGGAACTAGATAACAGTAGTTAGAGCTATAAATAAAATTGGTAGAACGATAGATTGAATGATAGATAGAAAGACTGACAGATAGATGGATGGATGGAAAGAACAACCGACTGATAGATGGATAGAACGATCAAGCGATCACTGGATGGATAGAACAACTGACAGATAAATGAATGGATGGATAGAATGACCGATGGATATATGGATGGATGGACGGATAAAACGACAGACATAATGGATGGATGGATAGAATGACAGATGGGTGGGTAGATGGCTGGAATGACAGACAGAACTAGATAACAGTAGTTAGAACAATAGATAAATTGATAGAATGATAGATTGAATGATAGATATAAAAACAGACAGATAGATAGATGGATGGATGGATGGATGGAACGACGGACGGAACTAGAGAACAGTAGTTAGAACAATAGATAAATTGATAGAATAATAGATTGAACGATAGATAGAAAAACAGACGGATGGATGGACGGACAACTAGATAACAGTAGTGAGATCAATAGATAAATTGATAGATAGAACAACCGACAGACAGAACGACCAACCAATCAATGGATGGATGGATAGAACGACCGACCGATGGATGGATGGATGGACGGACAGAACTAGATAACAGTATTTAGAACAATAGATAAATTGATAGAACAATAGATTGAACGATAGATAGAAAAACAGACAGATAGACGGATGGATGGATGGATTGATGGATGGACGGAAGTAGATAACAGAAGTAACAACGATAGATAAATTGATAGAACGATAGCTAGAATGATAGACAGATAGAACGAACGAAGTAACAACCGACAGACAGACAAATCTAATTAGTACATACATTACAGGTAAAGTGTTGAAGTGAAGAAAGAGAACACAGCCCGGGTGGCAGATGTCTACTCCATAGGCATCTGAGGAACAGAGGCAGCCGTGCAAACCCAGCACAGCACACTCTCTCCAGGCTTGAGCATCCAGCGCAGGCCTCCACACTGTGGGTCACCTCCAGAAGTTAATGACCCTCTCTGGGTCTGAACCGCTCCACCACAGGTGGCACATTAACCCTGCAGCATGGAAGAAGTGGCCTGTAAACTCCTCACAGCACGAGGACAAATTCATCAGATCCGTGTGAGCAAAGAACATCGACAAGTTGGACAGCTAGACAAATCTCCTCAATTCAGCCTCAAAGCCCTCAGCTCGTGTTAAGCTGGTCAGCACATCTCTAACTCTTACCTGCAGACAGGTAAGCACGCTCGCATCCCAGCAGAAATCAAACTCACACCTCTGAGCACTGGCAACCAATCAAAGGAGTTGACTGAATGTCTTTGTGTACATTCTCTCGATGCCTCTCATTGTAGCAAAGCACAGCTGCTGTATCAGAGCTGCTGATTAATCAATAATTCAGTACGGAGAGTTAATGTTTGATGAGCAGAGCTCCTGTGGTCAAGTGCTAATGAATGGTGGCCGTGCCGGTTAGCTGGGAAGGATTGTTTCGATCGGAATAAAGCAGAAGACGGAATGCGGACTGCAAACACACACTGACACACTCCTGAAACATATACAGTACTCTAACCTGTTTTGCACAACATACATGAAGTGCACAGTATGGTTTGGAGTACATTTACATCTTTTCTTAAGCAAAGCAATTGGGAGTACTGTAAAACATCCTCATTGGCCTATTTTTAACAGTGAAGCATAACTTCTGTTTACAGCATTTGAGAGGATGTTCTCCAACAATGTATCAGCCTTATGGCTATTGTAAGTAATTATCTGAACAGTGCACAGTTGCTTAGTTAATTAAAAGTCCTTATTCTTTTAGTGAACAGAAATAGTTCACCCAACTGAAATATTAGTCATCATTTACTCACCCACATGTTATTTGAAACCCTTATTATTTTATTATGTGGTAAACAAAAGCAGATAATAGGCACCTCTTGTTTATTCATTGATTCATACCTAGTCCTATATTTTTTTGTACCTTTAAAATTGTTTATATTATATTCAATATACATTATATTCACAGTGTAAATTCACTAATGTTGATCCTAGACCATCATCATCAACATTTTGAATAATAATAATGGTCCACATTAGTGAATTTACACTGTATTTAGATGAAGATAGTCCAGGATCGACATTAGTGAATTTACATTGTATTTGATGATGATGATGATGATGGTCTAGGATCAACATTAGTGAATTTACACTGTTTTTAGATGAAGATAGTCCAGGATCAACATTGGTGAATTTACACTGTATTAAAATGATGATGATGATGATGAAGATGGTCCAGGATCAACAATAGTGAATTTACACTGTATTAAAATGATGATGATGGTCCAGGATCAACAATAGTGAATTTACACTGTATTTAAATGATGATGGTCCAGGATCAGCATTAGTGGATTTACACTGTATTAAAATGAAGATGGTCCAGGATCAACATTAGTGAATTTAGACTGTATTTAGATAATGATGATGGTCCAGGATCAACAATAGTGAATTTACACTGTATTTAGCTGATGAAGATGGTCCAGAATCAACATTAGTGAATTTACATTGTATTAAAATGATGATGATGGTCTAGGATCAACAATAGTGAATTTACACTGTATTTAGATGATGAAGATGGTCAGGGATCAACAATAGTGAATTTACACTGTATTTAGATGATGGTCCAGGATCAACATTAGTGACTTTACACTGTATTTAGATGATTATGATGATGATGATGATGGTCCAGGATCAACATTAGTGAATTTACACTGTATTTATATGAAGATGGTCCAGGATCAACATTGGTGAATTTACACTGTATTAAAATGATGATGATGGTCCAGGATCAACAATAGTGAATTTACACTGTATTTAGATGAAGATGGTCTAGGATCAACAATAGTGAATTTACACTGTATTAAAATGATGTTGATGGTCCAGGATCAACAATAGTGAATTTACACTGTATTTAGATGATGAAGATGGTCCATTTTAATACAGTGTTAATTCACTGGACCATGTTGATCCTGGACCATCATCATCATATAAATACAGTGTAAATTCACTAATATAACAGTAAAAAATGTATAATAATAATAATATTAATAATAATCTTAAATCATATTTTTTAACAGAATTTTAAAATATCTGTTCTTATACAAGTTCCTCTAACACTTCTTCTGCCATTCTCGTGTTAGACTGAGCTGGAGGATTGACATGTCTGACCGGCTTATACTGTATATATATATATATATATATATATATATATATATATATATATATAGTAGGTGTTTTTGTACATTAACCTGTGAAAGCAGAAAGTACTTCAACATCAGTGCAATTACACTTCACCTTTTATAATGTTGTTTTAAATGGCATTGCATGAAAGCCTATTCTATGCATTTCTGGCAGCGAATTTCTGAGAGAAGCACAGTATCAGAAGGCACAGTTAAGCTGACATCTTAGCTTTTGGCGGAAAGAGGGAAAGAGGGAGAGAGAGAGAGATGCTATGGCAAGAAAGACCATATTAACACTCATTGAAGCGTGTCTGGTGGTTCTGTTTAAATGAGGCCCTTCACACTCCACTTCCCCATTTTCAGAAACACTGGAATCACCTTCATTAAAAAGGGAACAACATTCTTTGAATAATCCTAATCCAAGGATTTTGGGACCTTGGATTCAGTTGTGCTTTTATTAAAAGGCAGCCACGTGGACGACCAGCGACACACAAAGAGGATGTAGCTCTGTTTGCAATGAAAGAACAAAAGTCTTGCTACACATCAAGTGTTATTTTACAGCTAGACAATGACAACTTTCAGTATGATTGCAAGCCATATTTCTATGATTTGTAAAGGTGTTCCAGCAACTATATGTGGCCGATAACAGTGGCCTGCCAATCACCCACAAAACACTTAGTTGCTAAATTGCCAGGCACTGCTATGCGGTTAACGTTATAGTGGGTTGCCCAAGCGAACACTAAAAAGTGTTTCATGGAAGATTGTTAATGCATTTCTACAAAGGTGTTTAGGTTATTTAAGTTACTCAATGCATTGCCACACAGCCACTAAGGTGTTCTGTGTTGACGGGGAAATACAAACAAAAGTTGCTCAAGTGTTTTAGGTTGTTGCCATAGATATGCGTACACAGATGCCACGTTCAACCATTGATGCATTCACAATCAGTTTATTAATAATTATAATAATAACAATCTATCTTCATAACAAAAATATTTAACTATCTACAGTATCTATGTATACTGTAAAACTCAAGTTAACTTTACCAAATGAAATGAGTGTATTTAAGTCAATTTACTGAAAGTTAATACTCATTTGAAAAGAGTTTTGAACTCAGTGTTGAAGGTAATGAGTTTATTAAATACCTCATTACTTCAACTTAAATGGAGTAAGTTCACAGTACTCATATAGATTAGTTTAACTTAAATGGTTTGTAGCAATCGGTTTCCTTAAATGATTTGAGTTGCCTTAACTTATTAGATTTTACAGTACTCAGTTGGTTTGAATTCTCTTCGATTATTGGGTTTTACTGTGCTCCACTATATCCCCTATAACTCATTTAACCACACTTCAGTATTATTGTTCATTTATTTATTTGCTGAAAATAGGAACTGAATTTAGAAATAGTTTTAAAACAAATCTTTGCACTTGAAAATAAATATGTAGACTAATGAATGTCTTCAGTGGAGTGCGTACAACACTGTTTACTTATCTACGCAAGTAAAGGAGTAAAGCTTAAAAGTAAAGAGAAAGTAAAGAGGCTGAATGTAGGAAGCTCGTTCTTTATCCTCACGCTGCAGATGGTCTGTTTAACTGTTTTTTTCCCTAGTGAAGTGTTCAGTTTTTCCACTTACGAAGTCCGCCATATAAATGGCAAATGTGCCATGGTGCAACGCAACTGACTCTTAAAGGGAATGGGAGATAAGCCTCTGATTGGTTTGTTCTCAAAACACACCCAGAGCTCATTAAGAGAATAAGCACAACATTGTTAGACCATGCGCCGGGGCGCAAACTGTATTTTTCCATCCTTAATATAGCAAAAGCGGACGTGCCCTTAATGCTTTTGCACCATGTGCTTTAGATTTTGCGCTTACATTGTTAAAATACAACACATTAAAATAATGCAACCTGCCTGAGCAAAATTAAAAAGTCCTATGCAACACAAACAAAAAAAACTGTATAAAATCTAGACTGTTCATTAAAGTCAGTAATATACTCTGAAAGCTGATTTTACAGCCCCAGTCTGGTGTCCATGCCTCCGCTACAAAAACTAATTATAATTCAGCCCTGCAGTCATTGCCATAAAAAGTCCCCAAATTAGCAGACGCACAATGTCTCACCTTCACACACTCCTGTTACAGACAACTAAACACAGCATGCAACAAGTGTATGTACATGTGATACTTATGGAGCACTCTACACCATTCAGTCATAGTGAAATTGCATCAAAAGTGTGCGTTTTTAGAAACGGTATATCAAAGATCTTGTCAAGTCAAGGTGACTCTTGATTTTGTCACCTCCTCAGTTGGTAGGCCATCATGTAACAGACTTTGGAAAAAAAAAAACAGCACACACTTGAATATTTTGTCAGCATGTTCAAAAGGTTTTACGTCTTTTAGGTTTCTATGACATTGATAGGATAGTTATGCTGGGTGTGATGTTCTAAAGGCCTCAATGACTGTGTTAGCGCGTATGTGTGTGCATGAACTGAACAGTAATCAATCAGTGGAGCATGGCTGCCATTGTGCAGCTGATAAATGAGCCATTGATAATCGTATTAATACGTGGACTGCGCTGAACATTAAGGCCATGCATGTCTACAGAGGGGGAACAGATGGACTCACCCTATGTGGGGGAAGTGTTAAACTCTCTCCTTCACTGTCTTGCTCTCTCTTTCTCTCTCAATCTCTCACACGGACTAATTCTGCGCATCAAAACGTCTGTAGGGGGACGTGTAAAAGGGTGGGCTTCTCTCTTACATTTTCTTCACATCAATTTACTTTCCTTTTTATTAAATATTGTACCTTCTTTTATTGTCTTGCTTCCCGTTTCCCTTTAGCATTCCCTTCTCTTTTTCCTGTTTTAATTTCAGAATTTTTTTTCAACTATCCTGCTTCTTACCTTTCCATTCGTCTCATTCTTTCTTTTCTTAGTCTTTTTATCTTTCTTATTTATTTTGTACATTGTTCCATCTGTCATTCCTTCATTTTCTCACATTTTAACTGCTTCCTTTCTCCTTTTTTTATTGCCTTTCTTGTTTTGTTTATTCCTTCCTTTATACCTTTTCATAACTTTGTTTTCCTTCTACCTTATTTTCTTTCTCGTAGTTCTTCCTTTTTACTTAAAGGGGTGATCCAGAGCAGGGCCGGAGTGGGACTCCTTTTCATCCCTGGAGTTTCAAGCCTTAGACCGGTCCATTACAGTTCACGACTGACTACATTAAAATAACATCATTTCCGTCATGTTTACAGTACTTCGGTGAAGATTTATTTGAACAGTTAACACAATGTAATGTTTTACAGTATTAGAAACTATTTTCTGTAAGAACTAGTGCTCATAAATATCCCACCCTGATCTCACGAGAAAACGTAAGTATTTTGCGTTTTGTCAGTTTTGTGGGTAATTCGTACGAATTCCTTCAGTTGTACGAACTCGTACAATTTTTAAAAAGAGGCGTGGCACCTAACCCCACCCCTAAACCCAACAGTCATTGGGGGATGAGCAAACTGTACTAAACTGTACGAATTGGATCGTACGAATTCATACGAAATTAGCCAATTAATAAAAAAATTACGAATTGCAGTGAGATTGTTGAAATATCCAAACATTAAAATAAAAAAATATCAAATAAATACAAATATATATTAAAGCTATTTGTATAAAATAAAGATTCAATTTATTGAATCAAATTCAATTTATTGAATCAAAATTCAATTTATTGAATTTTCTAATGACACTAGCATGTCTTTTTCACGGAAACAGCTGCTTTATAACTTCAAATATTTTTTTAAAATATGAGAACATTAAAGAGTAGCTAAATCTCCAACACTCTTCATTAAAACATCACAAATGTCCTTTTCTGCAATATCTAAATATATATTCTGTTCAAAATTGCTCCACTGAATTCACTTAATTTTATTTTTTTCTCATCCAACCTGTTTTACATTTCTTCATTGTCCTTTCTTCCTCCTTTTTATTTCCTTCCCTTTCTTTATTTCCCTTTACATAACTTTTGCTTTACTTCCTCGCTCATTTTAATTTCCTTCCTTCCTTCCTGTTTCCATTTTTCATCTTTCATTATATCCTGCCTCCTTTCCATTCCCTTTCATTTCTTTAATTTTTTTTTATTCTTTGCACATAACTTCACTTTCTCCCTCCCTTTTATTTCATTCTTTCCTCATTCATCCTGTTTTACATATCATTATTATCCTTTCTTTCACCTTTTTATTTCCTACCCATTCTTTATTTCCCTTTACATAACTTTTGCTTAACTTCCTCAATCTAATTTCCTTCATTCATTCATTTCTAAGTTTCCATTCTTCATCCTTTATCTATTCTCTCTCCTTTCATTTCACTCATTTCTGAAATCTGTTCATAATTCTGCTTTCACACTTTCTCCCTCCCGTTTATTTCATTATTTTTATCCTTATTCATCATGTTTTACATAACTGCATTATCCTTTCTCTCTCTTACTTTTATTTCTTTCCCTCTTTTATTTCCTTTTACATGACTTTTGCTTTACTTCCTCACTTATTTTAATTTCTTGCATTAATTTCTTCCTTTTTTGTTTACATTCTTCATCTTTAATTATATCCTCCCTCCTTTCCATTCCCCTTTATTTCATTATTAGTTTTTGTACATAATTCCACTTTATTTAACTCTTTTCTTATTTATCTTGTTTTACATAACTTCATTCCTTTCTCTCCTCCTTTTTATTTCCTTCACTTTCATTCCTTTCTCTCCTCTTTTTATTTTACATGACTTTTGCTTTACTTCCTCACTAATTTTAATTTCCTTCATTCATTGCTTCCTTCCTTCCATCATAGCGTCCTTCTTTACTTCCTTTCTGCGTTTTATTCTTCATCTTTCATTATATTCTCCCTCCTTCCATTTCTTCATTTATTTTTTAATTCTTTGTTCATAATTCTGCTTTCCCATTTTCTCCCTTCACTTTATTTAATTCTTTTCTTATTTATCTTGTTTTACATAACTTCATTCCTTTCTTTCCTCCTCTTTTTATTTCCTTTTACATGACTTTTGCTTTACTTCCTCACTCATTTTAATTTCCTTCCTTCATTGCTTCCTTCCTTCCCTTTTGTTTCTATTCCTCATCCTTCATTATATTCTCCCTCCTTTCGTTTCGTCATTCATTTTTGAATTCTTTGTTCATAATTCTGCTTTTCCACTTTCTCCCTCCACTTCATTTCATTCTTTTCTCATTCATAACTTTATATAACGTTATTATCTTTTCTTCCTCCTTTTTATTTCCTCCTCTTTGTTTCTATTTACATAACTTTTGCTTTACTTCTTCATTTTAATTTCCGTCATTGCTTTCTTCCTTCCTTCCTTCATTCATTTATTCATTTCTTCCTTCCTTCCTTTTTTTGTTTCAATTCTTCATCCTTCATTATATTCTCCCTCCTTTCATTTCTTCAATCATTCTTGAATTGTTTGTTTATAATTCTGCTTTCACACTTTCTCCATCCCCTTTATTTCATTCTTTTCATCCTTATTCATCATGTTTTACATAACTTCATTATCCTTTCTTCCTCCTTCCCATTCTTTATTTCCCTTTACATAACTTTTGATTTACTTCCTCACTTATTTTAATTTCCTTAATTTCTTCCTTTTCATCATTCATGCTCCTTCCTTCACTTCCTTCCTCCCATCCAAATTTAATCTGCCCTTTCCTTTTCTTACCAAATTTTCCTTTCACATACTTGTCCATTTTTTTTTTCTGTTTTACAGTTTCTTGCCTTATTTCTATTCCCTAATTTTCTAACCTATTTCCTTTCCTTATAGTCCATCCCACATTTGTTTTCCATTTATTTCCACATCCTTTTCTCAACTCTGTTCTCTATATAACTCCCCTCTCTCCCTTTCTAATCCCCCCCACACACACACACATCACTTTTTACTTCCTCTTCCCTCCTCTCCTTTACCAACAACTCATCTGGACAATGTGGAGAGGCACTCGGCACAAAAAGATCTGCCTTTACTGTGTATGGGTGATTGTGTGTGTGTGTGTGTGTGTGTGTGTGTGTGTGTGAGGCATTTGGCCAAACAAAGCAGTTCTGTCCAGCATACATGCATGCAAACGTACAAAGCCTCTATTCTTCAGAGGCCCAGTGTGGAGAGGAGACTGTTGCTTTAGAGGCATCCATCAAAGCTGCAGTACCAGCAGCAGGGCTCTGAGAAACTACACTGGGAAACAGCTTTGATTGACAGGCTGATCATAACACTCTTTCCTATTCAGATGAAGAAAGGAGAGGTCAAGGGCAATCCAGTTAGGAGGTGATTGCTGGGAGTTTTATTTTTTTAGATGTTCTGGTAGTTCCTTTGACACCTCTCACTATGTTAGGCTTACATTCCATGCAAACTGAAGTGCGAATGTTGTTTACAATAAAGAAAAAGACAATTTTGACCTAAAAAAAAAAAAGTGAAGTTTATTTATAAATAAATTTCAACAGGATCACATTGTTACGATTGACCATGGCTGGTCCTACATTAGCTAACACGATTCACCAATCAGACGATTCCTAAGTCACTATAAATAACCAGAGTTTTATACTAGGGTTGTCACAATACTGGAATTCGATACCAATCAGTATTGAAATTTTAAAAACGTCCATTTCTTATTAACATTTGCGTGCTGTTGAGCATGTTCTTAAACACAGCTGATTTGCCATTGTGTTCACGTGCTGAACAGAAATGACTGTGATTGGTCGTGAAGGTCATCGTTTCACCGAACTCACCAATGTTTACTGAGTGTAACCACAGATACAGGGACACTGGAGCGTTTTAAAGCCACGTCGATCAGCTTGTTTGTCTATAAGCTGACATACAAGTGATCCGCTGATGAATCCTGGCTTTAAAATATACAAGTGTCCCTGTGTTTGGGGCTAGACACAGTAAACAGTGGTAAGTTCGGTGATCTGATGACCTTCACGGCCAATCACAGTCTTTTCTGTTAAGCACGTGAACACAACAGCAAATCAGCGGTGTTTAAGAACATGCTTCACAGCGCTTAAATGTTCTCTGGAAATGGACAATTTGAAAATTTCAGTAATTCCAGTATTATGACAATCCTATTTCATACCACAGTTATTTTCGTTTTAAAGAATCACCCCTTCCACCCCTACTCCTCCCCCTTTTCTTAGATTGGCTGGCACAGCGACCCAGTGGTTAGCACTGTTGCCTCACAGAAAGAACGTCACTGGTTCAAGTCCTTACCAGGCCAGTCAACGTTTTTGTGTGGAGTTTACTTGTTCTCCCTGTGCTCGCATGGGTTTCCCCCAGGTCCTTCTACCATCCAAAGACCTGCAACATAAGTAAATTCACTAATCCAAATTGGCACCATATATGTGCTCCCAGTCAGCACAATATCTCTTCAATGCAATTGCTAATTTGTCATTACACTGTAAAACCCAAAAAGTTAAGGTATCTCAAACCATTTAAGATCAAAAACTAATCCTAATGAGTACTGTGAACTTAATTCATTTGAGTAAACAAAGCAAATTGAGCACAGTAAAACACAATAAAAAGAACTTAAACCAACTGAGTACTGTAAAATTAAGACTAATAAATTAAGTCAACTCAAACCGTTTGAGGGAACCGATTGCTACAAAACATTTGAGTTCAAAAACTAATCTATATAAGTACTGTGAACTTACTCCATTTAAGTTGAAGTAATGAGGTATTTAATTAACTTATTATTACCTTCAACACTGAGCTCAAAACTTTTTAAATGAGATGAATTAACTTTTATTCAATTTTGAGTTAACTACATTGATTGCATTTGATAATGTTGACTGTCGGGTTTTACAGTGCAGCTATAAACAGCAGAGGAGTTCTCGAGATTGACCTGGGCTCAAACCACCTGGGCCCTGCAACAGGAGGGAGTCCCAGGTTCGAGGATCCTATGAGCTCAGGGCTCTCTCCAGGGACAGCCTGGAAAACACGCTTTGTTTGGTGTGAACTCTTGAAATACACATTTTAAAAGCATATCTTCTCATTTCAAAATTGTCAACTTTAAAAATAACACCAGCAAACAGACCCCAAAGCTAATGGACTTGTATTTGTTCATAAATAAAATAAAATGTTAAATAGTATTTAAAAAAATTTACAAGCTATCATTTTTTAATAATTCTTTTAAAATCCAATAAGCAAAAAAAAAAAATTTAGCAAAGAAATGTTACAGCATAAAATACCCAATTTTTAAAACAATATATAATTTCAAAACTTTAAGGATAACATCAGGAAATAGACCCCAAAGCTAAAGGACTAATTTGCTAATAAATGAAATAAAGATGTAAAATAAATTTTAAAAATAATTCTATCATTTTTCAATATTCATTCCTTTATTCACTTTCTTTCGGCTCAGGAAATTTATCAGGTGTCACTACAGCGGAATGAATCGCCAACTTATCCTGCATATGTTTTAAAACCCCATGCGAACACAGGGAGAACATGCAAACTCCACACAGAAATGCCAACTGGCCCAGCCAGGACTCGAACCAGCAACCTTCTTGTTGTGAGGCGACAGTGCTAACCACTGAGGCACACTCATACATTTTCCTTCAACTTAGTCCCTTTATTCATCAGGGGTCGCCACAGCGGAAAGAACCGCCAACTTTTCCAGCATATGTTTTACACAGCAGATGCCCTTCCAGCTACAACCCAGTACTGGGAACCATCCATACTCACCCATTCACATACATACACTATTACCAATTTCCATTCACTCATTCAGTTTCTTTTTGGCTTAGTCCCTTTATTAGCATATGTTTTGCGCATGCGGACGCCCTACCAGCTGCAACCCATCACTGGGAAACATTTGGACCAATTTAGTTTATTCAATTCACCTATACCACATGTCTTTGGACTGTGGGGGAAACCAGAGCACCCTGAGCATACCCACGCCAACATGAGGTGAACATGCAAACTCCACACAGAAATGCCAGCTGACTCAGCCAGGACTTGAACCAGCAACCTTCTTGCTGTAAGAGGACAGTGCTAACCACTGAGCCACCGTGCCACCCTCATTTTTCAATATTTCTTTTAAAATCCAACAAGCGATCAAAGTTACAACATAAAACACACATACATTTTAAAAGCATATATCTTATCTAATTTCAAAATTGTCAACTTCAAGGAGACCACCAGCAAACAGACCCCAAAGCTAATGGACTTTAATTAATGAGCTACAAAAAAGCTCCAGATTTGATATAATGGGGTCTTCGATGAAACATGTTCATTAGTCACAGTAATATGAACTGTGTTATTAGTAATGCTTTGCCCGGAGACCTATTTATAGATCGTTATGCATGTCTCCACATATCCATTTGTATTAAAACAACATATTCCACCTCGGCACACCCAACGAGGACTTATAAAATTGGCGATTACATGCCTCAATAGAGATATTAAGCAATGACAGAGAGGTTACATAATTCACATCGGTAGGCGACTCATAAAAGTCTTCCATCTGGAAGTCACTACTCATTCCCAACAACACGCATCCCCATGCAATAACACTGGCACATTTGTAAATCTCATATGTATAGCTGTAAACGGCCCGCTAGATTATCTGTCACTTTTAGAGGACAGAACCAGAGAATGAAGGATAGAAAAGAGAGGGGGAAATGGAGGGGGTCTCACAGCAAACCCCAGAGGGTCCTTGCTCAAATAATACCTCTCAACTCTCATTTGTTTAGCAGCAGACCCGGCCTGGTATTAATAAATGCTGCCTATTCCCTTTCCCCTTGATGCACATTACTCATCTAAAAAATACTCTATTGGAGGTCACCATTAAAATGCTATAAACACTGTTTCAAGATTGGACTCCACCTTCTATTTTTGTAACGTGAAAATGCTATGTATTAATCATGTATGATTACAATGCATGAATGCACACAAGGATATATCACTAATCAAGTGCATCAAACAGACATAAAGACATCTAAAAATGGAAAGCTTTAAAAATATACTGATTCATTCATTCATTCATTTTCTTTTCAGCTTAGTTCCTTTATTAATCTGGGGTAACCACAGCGGAATGAACAGCCAACTTATCCAGCATATGTTTTACGCAGCGGATGCCCTTCCAGCTGCAACCAATTACTGGGAAACATCCAAACACACTCATTCACACATGCACTACGGACAATTTAGCCTACCCAATTCACCTGTACCGCATGTCTTTGGACTGTGGGGGAAACCGGAGCACCCGGAGGAAACCCACGCGAACATTGAGAACATGCAAATTCCACACAAAAACGCCAACTGACTCAGCTGAGGCTCGAACCAGCGACCTTCTTGCTGTGAGGCGATTGTGCTACCCACTGCACCACCATGACACCCAAATATGCTGATTGGTTGATTAAAAATTGTATTGTTACAGACAAACAATCTAATATTTATGTTATACATGTTATATTTACTTTTTTCTTTAGGAATCAAACCCACAAACAGAAACACAGCATAAATTAGATATGCTATGTCTACATAATTTGAAACGTATGGTATATAACTCACATAGTATAATTTCTCACAATGATTTATAATAAAAATAGATCAAAGTAAAATAAAACAAAAACTAAAAAAGTTAGTCTATATTCTTCAATATTTCTTTTAAATTCCAAAAAGCAAAAAAAAAAAAAAATTACAATATAAAAGGCTGAGGAAATGACAATTGACATTTTTAATAAAATATACATGTATCATTTTATTAATATGAAAATCTATTCATGTACGTACATACATATACACTCACTGGTTATTTTATTAGGTACACCTTACTAGCATGGGGTTGGACCCCCTTTTGACTTCAGAACTGCCTTAATCCTTCGTGGCATAGATTCAATAAGGTACTGGAAATATTCCTCAGAGATTTTGATCCATATTGACATGACAGCATCATCACCACCACCACCACCAGCCTGAACCGTTGTTACAAGACAGGATGGATCCATGCTTTCATGTTGTTGATGCCAAATTCTGACCCTACCATCCCAATGTTGCAGCAGAAACTGAGGTTCATCAGACCAGGCAACGTTTTTCCAATGTTCTGTTGTCCAATTTTGGTGAGTCTGTGCGAATTGTAGCCTCAGTTTCCTGTTCTTAGCTGATAGAAGTGGCACCCGGTGTGGTCTCTGCTGCTGTAGCCCATCTGCTCAAGGTTGGTCATGTTGTGCGTTCAGAGATACTCTTCTGCATTCCTCGGTTGTAACGAGTGGTTATTTGAGCTACTGTTGCCTTTCTATCAGCTGGAACTGGTCTGGCCATTCTACTCTGACCTCTGGTATCAACAAGACATATGCACCCACAGAACTGCTGCTCACTGGATATTTTCTCTTTTTTGGATGATTCTCTGTAAATCCTAGAGATTGTTGTGCGTGAAGCATTCTGATGCTCAGTTTGAACTGCAGCAGATTGTCTTGACTATGTCTACATGCCTAAATGCGTTAAGATGCTGCCATGTGATTGGCTGATTAGAAATTTGCGTTAACGAGCAGTTGGACAGGTGTACCTAATAAAGTGGCCAGTGAATGTAAATGCACATGCAATTATTTTTGCATGTATATTCTAACAATTCCTTCTTATTTTTACATTTTGTTAAAAATAGCAGTATCACTAATTGTGTGGGAGTTTTTTTTACTTATCCAGCAGTCTGATCCAGAATTATTTGTCTCTATTTAGCTAGCAAATGTGTGTGATCGGGGGGTGCATTAATGGATCACAACGTTAGCTAAAAATCACACTGTGCATGCCAACTAGTTTATCACACACATACACACACACCCACACACGTAATACAGAAATGAAACACACATTTCTAAATTCCCCTCCACATTTCACCGGCTTCAAAAAAAAAAAAAGCTATAAATAATTAAAAGTGATTTAATTATTACATCGCCCCCCCCCAGATTCACCCCCAAAAATGAACATTTTGTATATTTCATGCAGTTAAGTGTGTGGACAAAGCAGAGCACCGCACACACACAAGTGCAGCCATGCATGCGCCTTTCCTCCGTCCAATTGCAGCCCATTCGAGGGGAACCACAGGCTTAAATACTTGCATTTTAATGACACCCGGCAGACCTCGCCGTCGACATCACGTCTGACATAGAATGGATTAGCACTGAAGGACAGGAATCTAACGGTACATCTACCATTGTAAAGCACGAGTGTTTACAAGTATACCCGGACATTTCAATAAAGGTCAGCGTAATGAGACATGAGTACAGCCGAGCACAATAAGGATGACAGATTGGTGATGTTAAATTGGTTATCTAAACAATTACCTTCAATTGAAATGACCATGGTCTCTCTGTGCATAATTAATACTCTGGGAGATGTGTTTGTATGCAGAATGAAAATGATCTGGCTGCATATCTAACATTCACTGCGCACTGCTGTCGGTGGGCTGAGCTCATTTCACACTCATAACAGATCAATGTTTCATTGCGTTTCCATGTGCAATTGAAAAATATGCAATTCATAATGTTGATCTATGCATTAACACCCCATTATGACTGATGTGACAAGGGATAGAATCGTAGCACACCTGAGACCCTGACCATGTGCTCCTGTAGGTTATGTTTGAAGATCTCTCTCTCTCTCTCGGTACCTTCCACCCTCCCAAATGCATTATCTAGCTAGCTGATCTTTATCCGTTTGAGCGTGCAACTCGTATTAATTGTTTAAAGGTGAGTTTTCTCTCTTTGGCCAATAAAAAATGCATCCTCTCTAGATCGATTGTTGTTGCTAGGAGACAGAAGCATCCTGAGGCGAGGCAGCATCCCGAACGCCAGACGTGTGTGTTTTCTACTACAGCAACGGCACTATTTCTCTCTCTCTCTCTCTCTCTCTCTCTCTCTCTCTCTCTCTCTCTCTCTCTCTCTCTCTCTCTCTCACTTGCTCTCTCTCGGTCGCTCGCTCGCTCTCTGATGAGTGAGGGCAGTGTTGTCAGCCGCTTCCCGCGTGTGGACCCACACAAACGGAGTTAAGGAACAGTTTGAAATACAGCAAAGAAGAGGAAAAATGCAAGATAGCCAACAAAAGGAATATTTACCAGAGGTAATGCATCTTTTTTTACACACTGAATTTTAAATGAGCATTGCTGCGGTTTTATAATACTGAAGAAATGGGAAGAGATTGAATGCAAAAAATATATAAATATTTAAAATTGATAATGGAGATAAGGAAAAGTGCAGAGGTGCAGACATATAATCAAGGCTGACTTGACATCATATATTTATGATTATACGGCGATGCATAGAAATGTGGGCAAAACAACAAATGTTTCAAACTTACATATGGGGTTTAAAGGGACTCTTCCTCACATGAGGATGGCACGTGTAAACTTTGCATGGTCCTAAACAAATCCTGAGCATGTCTGTGAGTGATGGATTTTACTTCACACTAACGCCATTAACATAAGTCATTGAACCACTTTGCATTTCAAAATAAATCAAAACAATCATTTGCAGGCATTTATACAATTGAAGTCTGAATTAATAGCCTCCCTTTGGATTTTTTTCTTTTTTTAAATATTTCCCAAGTGATGTTTAACAGAGCAAGGAAATTTTCACTGTATGTCTGATAATATTTTTTCTTCTGGAGAAAGTCTTTTTGCTTTATTTTGGCTAGAATAAAAGCAGTTTTAAATAAAAAAAAAACACTTTAAGGTCAATTTTATTAGCCCTTTCAAGCTATATATATTATTATTAATAGCTATTATTTTTTTTTTTTTTGATAGTCTACAGAACAAATCATCGTTATAAAATAACTTGCCTAATTACTCTAATCTGCCTAGTCAACCTAATTAAGCCTTTAAATGTCACTTTAATCCGTATAGAAGTGTCTTGAAAAATATCTAGTCAAATAATATGTACTGTCATCATGGCAAAGATATAATAAATCAGTTATTAAAAATGAGTTATTAAAACTATTATGTTTACAAATGTGTTGAAAAAAATATTATCTCCATTAAACAGAAATTGGGGGAAAAATAAAAAGGAGGGCTAATAATTTAGGGAAACTGTTCGATTCTACAAAAAAAAACTGACCAAGAAAATACCTCAATATTTTAAAAGAGGTTGAGAGTATACACCTGGAGAGAGAAAAAAAAAACAAGTTCAGAAGTTTTGTAGGACTTCTTGCATTTGTTGCTGTAAAAATATCTCTTTACATGCAGTTGTTCAGGAAGCCTGAAAAGGGTGTTACTGTTTACTAGTGCTAAAAGACCCTCACTTGGATAACTTAAGAAATTATTGCTGCTGTTGACTGAAAGGTTTCAGGTGAATAATTTAACATGAATTATTATGCCTTTGATTAAGACACACAATCACTGGTGGTATTTCCAGGAGAACAGTCCCCCCATCAATGCACCTGTTAGATTCTTTATAGCCAAAAACAATAAATAAGGGTCTCATTTGTATATAGTCTCTCTCTTTTTTTTGCATCCTTTCATTCATAGGCTTCAGCAACGGTGTGGCAACTGTGCTTTAGACTTCACCTGGATCTGTAAGATAACCAGAGAAAAGACGAGGATGATTCATAATTTATTGCGTCGAGGGTCTGCGCTGAATTTTAATATCTCTGTTGCGTTAGGGTTGAAGCAATGAATGTTATAGTGAGATGTGAGGTTGTAAAGCCTGATGATAATCTGATATTCTGCACGCAACAGAGGTGTGGCTTTAACTTGTTCGGAATGTTAATTAGCAGGAGTTTGTTAACCTGGAGAACACTACAGAATAGAATACACAAATGTGGAGGGACTTTAAATGAAATGCAACCGCTTAAAAAAAGGCAAAGAAGGTCTGTGCTGTCCAGGGTTGCAGGAGAAAATGTAATCTTAGAGGGATGTATAAAATGTAAGGAATTACGCACAGACAATTCATGCATATTTTGTATTGATATATTGAACTGAAGAATTTAACAACAAGAAAAAACAACAACAACTTCACTATCTACACTATACACAGTGCTCTGCATATACAAGTACATCCCTCACAAATCTATCTTTTAAATTCATATTTTTATTAGGAAGCTATACAATATTATATTATATTATTATATTATATTTATATATATATATAAATATAATATACGGTCCAAAACCTAGGACACTTAAATTTATGTTATAGAAAAATATTAAATCCAAATTTAAACAAGGAAAAATAAGAAAATAAAAATAAAAATGTACTTGAAATTCTGTAGGTTGTAATTTTTCTTGCAATATTTAGCTTAAATTCAAATTGTATTATCATTCAATTTCTAAAGATGTTTGGTGACTAAAATATTAGAATATTAGAGAGAGAGAGAGAGAGATGACAAAAAGTTGTCGTTTTAAACATACACTGAAAAAGTTGTCTGCAAAACTGTTGCAAATTATTTATGTGTTGAATTTAAACTAAATTTAGTAATGTTTAACTTAATTTATTTGTTTAAATTCAGCCCAAATAAATTGATCAAAACAACTACTTAAAATAATTTAGTAAATCCAAGGAATCATCTTTTAATCTTGTCTACTGTATAAACAGTTGCAATCAGAATTATTAACCCCCTGAATTATTAGAAGATTTTCCCAACACATTTCTAAACATAATAGTTTTAATAACTCATTTGTAATAACTGATTTATTTTATCTTTGCCATGATGACAGTAAATAATATTTAACTAGACATTTTTCAAGACACTTCTATACAGCTTAAAGTGACTTTTAAAAGGCTTAACTAGGTTAATTAGGTTAACTAGGCAGGTTAGGGTAATTAGGCAAGTTATTGTATAATGATGGTTTGTTCTGTAGACTAATCAAAAAAAATAGCTTAGAGGCTAATAATTTTGACCTTAAAATGTTTTTTTAAAATGTTTTTTTATTCTAGTCGAAATAAAACAAATAAGACTTTCTCCGGAAGAAAAAAAAATATTATCAGACATACTGTGAAAATGTCCTTGCTCTGTTAAACATCATTTGGGAAATATTTAAAAAGACCTTCAAAATGGGCTAATAATGCTGATTGCAACTGTATATCTATCTATCTATCTATCTATCTATCTATCTATCTATCTATCTATCTATCTATGTGTGTATATATGTTTTTTTTTTTTTTTGGAAAAATAAAATTCAAAAGGCCCAACCTAAAAATGACAATAGTTATTGAAAATGAGGAAGAAATGCCACCAATAATTTACAGTATCAACAAAAATCATGTTTCTCAAATCACATAACTTCATTGTAAATCCATACATATACAAACACCCATGTACTGTATATACAGTAGTGTATTTGCCTTTTTATTTCCTTAGTACGATCAACATTTTGCAGAATATATTGTTTGGATGTGATGACTGAAAATCAGCTGAATATATGTGGATTGTGTGAGAATGTGGGTGTGCTAAAGAAATCATTGTTATTGGTCTGGAGGAGTTGGCCTTGAACACAGCGGATCACCTAGTTGAAATGCCTCAGAGTGTGCTCTGTGTAAAGATTACACTGCATACGTTCTATGACCATGCAGGCGTGCGTGGAATGTACAGCTTATAATAAAACTACACATGTTCATGTGCACATAATAGTGTTTCCTAATTAGCATGCGTCAAAGTTATTATTCAAAGTGTCTGCTGGGACTTGAGCTTATATGCATGTGTGCACAGGCGTGCATCTTTCCATCAGCATGCATGTTTGTGCATTGGGCCGTTTTGTACACGTGTGCTTGTGTGGGAGTTTGAATTAGTAAGATGCAAGACGACCTTGTGTAAGATTGGATGGGCCTACATTTACTGAATATGATGCGGTAAAGTGCTGTGCACTAATAATTAGCCTTTCAACAGTGTGGTCCACTCAGCGCATGTAAATAAGTTCCTCCACAGCTCAGCGCGCTATAACTAGACTTGCACATATGCTGGCTATCAGTCAGCCAGATGAGCGTTAAATGAGACTGAGAGCTCTAGCTCTATTACAAACACATTAGGAATGACTTTTAAATGATGATGATGATGATGATATAAAAGTAGCTACGGATTTCATGATTTCAGAAGTTTCACGTTATGGACAATGTCAGCAACAGCATGTATTTCTGAACAACTCACAACAAGTCCAAGTCCAAAACGGCAGCCATGTAAACCACTGCGAACACAGCTGAAGTATTTGTGAGCTCACTGATGCGGATGCTGTTTATCTCCATAAGCGTTAAAGCATCCTGAGTGCTTATATTTTTCTTCCTCCTACGCATGTGTTCTCTCTCCGCTTAGGAAGTCTACCTTTGTTAGACTGCGTTTTTCCCTGCGACGAAGCCCATGGGTGCAGAGCTCTGTTAGAAATTCTGCTTTAGTAAGAGACTCCAAGGCCCCATCAAGCTTTCAAAAGCCTTGCCTTCATATTCATTAATATGGAAAGAGTATGGAGCTGAAAACTAAAGATGCCATCACTGCGCTGTAATATTCATACATATGCATCACAGGTATGCTGCATGGTTGCACATGCTTGCATACATGCATGCAAACGCACTCTTCCAAAGTGCATGGCATTTGCTTTGAAAAGCATAATTGTGAAAGAGTAAGAGTAGCGTCAGATCATAATGAGAAGAATGAGCATGTCAAAATGCATCACTCGGCGGCTGCCAGAGTGTGGCGTTCCCGCTGAAAGTGATTTTATAAAGTAGGCTAGCCTCTTCAGGCTCCATCAAAACACCAATTCTGTTGCATAAGTCATGCATCAAATCAATAAAGAGATGTTTGAGTGTGTCTGTCTGTGTGCATGCAGAGAGAAAGAGAAAGTGATATGCAGAGATTTCAGCAGTCTGGCAGTCCCACTCGCTGCCAAGTAAATCCATTTCTGAGCAAAAAAGAACAGCTTTGTAGTTTTTTTTTTCCTGTTTTGGAGGAGCAGTGTTGCTGCAGAGCACTTCTACACTCTACAGAGCTCTACAATCTCACATTTACAAAGCAAACAGAGTCTCAAACCAGATGCTAACAAATTATTATGATAAAAATATTCAAGTACTGAATGTTTCTTTTTTGCTAGCGCAGACCAACACTACGGGGTGTCAATTCTGCCAATTAGGTTTAGGCTTAAATCCAGCAACAGTTTTTTTTGGTTAAGGGGATTACAAGGCTAGTATAATAACAAAAGGTAACAATCTTAAATATAAGAACATTTGATTCTTCCTTTGGGTCAGATTAGGTCTTGAAGGGGCAGTTCATCAAAATGTGATATGAAATTTTTTCATAGTTCACACACCCTTGTGTCTTCCCAAATCTGAATGACAACAACACTTCTGACATCCCCCAAATTTTTTTTAACACGTGTTAACACATTTAACACGCGTCTTGAAAATCTTCATTCTGTTGACGCTGATCTTATTAATGAATCAGTTCACTGAGTGAATCTGAATGATTCATTCACAAGTCAGACTGGTCCAGCTCTCAAGTTTAACTCAATGTCTAGCTGCACAGTCATTTCAAATAGCTACTTTTCTATGTCATATATTATTTATAATTTGTATTTTTGTGTTACATTAGGGTGATAAGAGGATAACGCAATGCTAATTTTTGATTGAACAATTATTTTAAGAAAAATAAAAACAGATCATGGTTCTCTGTATTGTAAATAATGTCAGACCAAACTATAACTATATAACAATAACAAAATAAAGACAGATAAATAAATAGATTATTTGCTTACCTTCTCCAATTTGTATTCGTAATATCACCTTATCTCTGAAACAAAAAAACAGGGGCATACGGTTAGTCTGCTAAAAATAAATAAACGTTATGAATTCAATTTTTTGTGTCATGCTTTACTCCATTTACAGATTAAAAAAAAATTGGTAACACTTTATTTTGATGGCCCATTTGAGTATTAGTAGACTGTCTGCTTAATACCTTCTGATACTGCTTTTTCAACAGATATTTAACTGACTATAAGACACTTTTCAAGTGCATGTCAACTTACACTAACCCTAACCTCAACCTAACAGTCTACATTTAGATGCAATGTAACTTAATTCAACAAACAGGCCATCAAAATAAAGTGTGACCAAAAATTATTTCAATATGTATTGTATTGCAATGAAGTATTATAAAAAGTATTAAAATAATGCAGAATTAACACTGAGAATAATTATAGACTAAACTAATAATCAAGTACATAAATTACTACATTTTTTAAAAATGTCACAAAGCAAAAATCCGTAATGGTCTAGCTCACCTAAAACAGAAAATTCACTCGTTCCATACCTGTTTGGGTTTCTATATTCTGTTGAACACAAAAGATGATATTTTGAAGAATGCTGGAAACCTTCCATAGAACTCATTTCTTCTACTATGGAAGTCAATGGTTACAGGTTTTCAGCTTTCCTCAAAATACCCTCTCTTGTGTTAAGCAGACAAAACAAAAACAAAAAGGTGGCATACAATTACAGCCGCTTGCCAAATATAAATAATATTTTGTCTTTGTGTTTAGAGCTAAAAAAAATGGTATCAATAATAAATTGCAATGAAGTATTACACAAATTATTACAATAATGCAGAATCAAATGCTGAGAATAATTACAAGCTAAACTAATAATTAACTAATGAAATATGTAAATAAATACATTTAAAAAAAATCAAATGTAAAACACCAGAATGTCAACAAGACAAATGTCACAAAGCAAAAATCCTAAAACTGAACATTCACTTGTTCCAAACTCGTTTGGGTTTCTGTATTCTGCTGAACACAAAAGAAGATATTTTGAAGAATGCTAGAAACCTTCCACAGAATTTGTTTTTCCTACAATGAAAGTTAATGGTTACAGGTTTTCAGATATCTTCAAAATATCTTCTTTTGTGTTAAGCAGAATAAAGGAACTTAAAGGTTTGAAACCACTTGAGGGTGAGTAAAATGTCATTTTTGGGTGAACTATCCCTTTAAGAGATCTAAAAGCAGGCATCACTTTTTTTCCTTTTTTTCCCCAACTAAATAAAGACAGATAGATCTCAGATTATTTACTCACCTTCACCAATTCGTATTCACCTCATCTCTGAAACAAAAAGAGGCATACGGTTAGTTTGCTAAAATAAATAAAACGTATTTGTCGTTTTTGACTTTACAGATTTAAAAAAACGGTATCAATATTAAATTATTGAAATGAAGTATTTATTGTATGCAATGAATCAAATGCTGAGAATAATTACAAACTAAACTTATAATTAACTAATGAAATATGTAAATGAATTCATTTTAAAAATCAAATGTACTGTAAAACACTTGAACATAGTCAAATGTCAACAAGACAAATGTCACGAAGGTTTGAAACCACTTGAGGGTGAGTAAAATGTCATTTTGGGGTGAACTGTCCCTTTAAAAGATCTAAAAGCTGGCATCATTTCCTTTAAAGTTTTTTTTTTTAACAAATTTGATTCAAGTAGGTTCAGGTTCGGGGCACCAATGAACAGGAGATTTGGTGTCTGCCTTAAAATTCCTTTTCAGAATGTGCTGAGTGACTGAAGCAGTCTACATCGCAAACGACTGAGATGTTAAACATAGCGTAACGCACATCTCTCCCAGACTGGAATGAAGACTTTCTAATGATAGTAATTACTGACAGCGACGGAGGCTTGGCAGGAGGGATCACAGTTTGACTGGAAAAGTTTGGGCACGTAGCCCAAAACGAAACTAACTGCTTTGTGTTTTCAGGAGTACAATGCTGATTGTGTCAGTAGATTGATCTATTTTGCGAGTGTGTGTCTAAATAAATGATGTGTTTTATCAGCTTTAGTCTATGGCTCCTGACAGTGCTTCTCTAAGTCGCCACTGCAGGGCCACTTTCCCCGCTGAGTCACAGCATCCTGACATACACTTTATCTCTCTGCTCTCTCCAGCTCTCCGAATATCTTAATCCATAGAATGCGATTAATGGCAAACTCACACAACTCCATTTCATATCTCAGGAAATTGCAAGTTGCTTTGGAGTCGAGCAAAAGTCTCAATAAAACATATTGTGTAGGTCACTTTGTCTTGCAGAACTCATCCCCGAGCTTGAATCTTTGGATTTTGCTGCGTTTGTAGTTTTTCCAGCTATACCACAGTGTCGTGTTTATGGATCAGTGGCCTTACAGCTGTTAGAGGAGCACTTTTAATATTTAATTGTGCCTCTCCGCTATGGCTGCTCAAAGGACTTTCTTTAATCTGCAACACATTTATTATTGTCAAACACTCCTCTGAATCATGCAAAAAAGGATGCAGTACTACAGTAGCCTACACTTAATATTGTGTTACATCAAATTAATGAACACATAAAAATAAAATAGATTACCATTTATTTAGATGGCATAATTTTTTGGTAAAATAGGTTTTTGTTATTCAAAAAAGCATTAAACTAGTAATTAAGAGGATGACAATGAAATTTGTCCATGCACCTTTTGCAATCAATTAAAATCCTGTGATAATACCATAAAAAAGGTTATCGATTATTGTGCCATGAAACGTGATACCTATACAGAGTATTATTATGCTTCATATTTATTCGTGAGTATTAAAAAGAAAGCTAAACTCACATAGTTGCACACATTAAAAAAACACACATTTTAAAGACTCAGACACTCTGTGTATCAACCAATAATACTTAAATTAGTTGCTGAATTATAAGCTTTGAAATAGTTAGCATTATTTAAATTGTGGCTATAGCGGTCATAAAACGTACAAACATTTTACCTTGGCAGATAAATATATACTAAACGCAACATAACACATTTTTCAATATTCTCAATTTTTTTCTACTCAAGATTCAGCTACAGACATTAAGGGCTTTGCTGAGGTATTTATTATTATTATTATTATTATTATTATTATTATTATTATTATTATTATTATTATTATTATTATTATTATTATGCAAGAAAGAACATTATACAAAGATACAATATGAGCAAAGAGCCAAAAAGGGTTACATAAATAAAACTCCAGCAAATTAAACAAATTTAAATGATTTACACCAAGAAGGAGTTTTACATGCAATATATGTTAGAGTCTTTTAAGGAGTTCACATATATATCAAAGTCCTTTCTGAAAATAAAAAGGGTGTTTCTTGAAAAAAATTACTTTTATGGATGTAAAATTTTGCCAAAAAAAGCAATAAATTAATAAACTTACAATGAGAAGGATCAACATTCAGAGAGTAACCAAAGAATACAATTTGTGGGGAAAAACAGAAGTGTCGAAATAAGAATGTTTTAATGAAATGCTGAGGTATTGTAAACATAACAGTAAGCTACATGACATATTGTTCACAAGCTCCTTGCACAATGTACTCACCTAGCATCCACAAGACTATACATTTCGACATACCTTCTGATGTTTATCCAGGTTTGTTTTGAGCCGTAATTAGCAGTGAAGTGAAAGGACATGTTCGCGTGCACTCCTCCGGGCTGTCCGTTGATATGAGACTATGCTGCAGTACTTAAACGTCACATTTAAAAGCGCCAAAACGGCTAATTTCGTTATAAAGAAAGCTGCGCCATCATAGAAAGAGAAACTAAACAAAACAAGAAAACGACTCACAAAGCTGACTGAGAGTACTTTACTAATAAAACGTAAACTTGCTTCATTCATGTTTGTATTCAAGCCGACACATAGCAGGTGCATCCAATCCTGATTTCTGTATCTGGAAGACCTGAATAGTTTGGCTCCCACCTAATTAAACACACCTGAACCAGCTAATTAAATGCCAAGAGTAATAATAAAGCTACTTTCCCCCCAAAATAAATTGTTACTGTACCAGCCTAATGAAAGGGGTGTTTCTTTTTTCTCAAAATGTGAACTTTTTTGCAGTTAATCACCTAATTTTATATTTAATTATGCACTTTAGTGACATTTTAAGAATTTTTTTTCTCCATTAGCTTACTGGATGGTCATCATAACCACACTTTTTGATGTACTTAGATGTACTTAACCACACTACTTTGATGTATTTAAAATAAAGAAAGATGAAAAACAAACTTATTTATACTTGTTATTTTTAAAATACAAATTTAGCACATCATATAGGCTACTATTAGACAAAAAGAGGAATCTGTTAAAGTTGTTAAATCAAAAATGGTTTAGTCTATTGTCATTTATTAGGCAAATAACAAACTGGCCAGCATAATCAACTTTCCTCGGTAAGAATTTAGCCATTTAAATAATAAAAAAAATAAAACATAATAATGTAGAGCTCCCCAATTTTTCTAGCCTCTCTTGTAAAGAAGTAAATTTTAAAATTATGGATAACAACAGCCAAATTCATTCACTCATTCATTTTCTTGTTGGCTTAGTCCCTTTATTAATCTGGGGTCGCCACAGCAGAATGAACCGCTAACTTATCCAGCACATTTTTAAGCAGAGGATGCCCTTCCAGCTGCAATCCATCTCTGGGAAACATCCACACACACTCATTCACACTCATACACTACGGACAATTTAGCCTACCCAATTCACCTGTACCACATGTCTTTGGACTGTGGGAGAAACCGGAGTACCCGGAGGAAACCCACGCGAACGCAGGGAGAACATGCAAACTCCACACAGAAACGCCAACTGACCGGGCTCGAATCAGCGACCTTTTTGCTGTGAGACAGGACAACCTACTGCGCCACTGCGTCACCAACAACAGCCAAATTTAGTATTCAAATTAACTTTAAAGTGCTGCAAAAATTTATTTTGGCGCTTCACACCTTTTTATTGGTGATCCTTTCTTTCAAGGAAAAGGTCCAAGATTTACAATAAAAGTTACTTGTAAAATGTTTTTTTATTATTATTTTACAACAATACAGTTGCTCGGTAGTGAACGATGACGTCACTTACATCAAATATCCATCTTAAGCAGTGGTCACACTAGACTTTTCTCCCCATAGACTTCCATTCATACACACGCGAATGCGCCACACCGAAAACGCAAGGTCGTGCAACAAGTTTTGCAGTTCACTGCGTAATCCCGCCCCTTTTCGCAGCACCGTACCACAGAATTTCGCAAGCTCAAACTCTAGTCTGACCACAGCTTTAAAGCTTTCCTCCATGGGTTATTTTCACTATTTATGATAGCAGAGCAGTCAAAATAGGACAAATGAGCTCATGTACGAGACAAATTCTGGACCTTTGTCTGTGGAGTCTTTCAAAACATCCGAACCCTGCCTACAGACCTGCCTTTTATCCATTCTTATTGGATCTCTTTATAAAATTATGTATTGATTTGCTGTAGAAAAGTGTGGTCACTGAAATTATCATATTACCACTGAAATATTATTTTAGAAATACAATTAAATAAATATCCTTTAAGCCTATAAGCATAGGTTGTATCCAGCAAAACAATAGTTACAAAAATATTTAAAGTGGAATTGATGGAAACTGTAATTTTGCAACAAATATGACGAGGCTGGGGCGACATGGTGGCGCAGTGGGTAGTCTCACAGGAAGAAGGTCGCTGGTTCGAGCCTCGGCTAGGTCAGTTGGGAGTTTGCATGTTCTCCCTGCTTTCGCATGGGTTTTCTCCGGGTGCTCCGATTTCCCCCACAAGTCCAAAGACATGCTGTACAAGTGAATTGGGTAAGCTAAATTGTCTGTAGTGTATGAGTGTAAATGAGAGTGTATGGGTGTTTCCCAGTGATGGGTTGCAGCTGGAAGGGTCTCCGCTGTGTAAAACATATGCTGGATAAGTTAACAGTTCATTCCACTGTGGTGACACGATTAATAAAGGGACTAAGCCAAAAAGAAAATGAATGAATGAACAGAGATGTATAGTAACGAAGTAGAACTACTTCACTACTGTACTTAAGTACTAAAAGGCAGTATCTGTACTTTACTGGAGTATTGTTTTTTTCTCCTACTTCCACTTTTACTTAAGTACATATTTTCGATGAGTTTAATACTTTTACTCCGATAGATTTTTTATGAGCTGCATCGTTACTCGTTACTAGAGGTGTCAAAATGGTCGATATCGGTTCAGTAATATATCATAACGGGTTATTACGTACTGACGTCATTTATCTCCTATGTGCGGTGTCGCAATACTATGGCGAAGGACGGAGGCGCGAGGGCGAGTGAAGGCGGCACAGCACACGAGCCGCTATTTCACTACTACTGAGAAATGTTGTGAGACTCCATCTCTGCCTCTCTCACTTTGGACATTTGACCCGCTGGCCTGGTAGGAGTGTATGAGGTGCAAGTTTTCTCCACTGTGTCTATTATAGATTACCTGTGATAACCGCGTATTATACATACATACAGTAGACTGTAACCGCGGCTGTTCTTCCCGCCATCAGTGAACAACGCTTTCATTTGTAAAGCCGATAGCAGCCCTTTCTGTTCAGAAGGTGAAGACAATAACCAAAGGGGTGTAAGACCTCGCCTGTCAGCGTTTAAAAAGCAGGCGGGAGAATATTTACATTAGTTTATTTGCTATAAATGCTCATTCTGTGCATGAGTTTTGTTTGATACATTCAGAAAGAGTGTTTTCTTTGAGCGGGTCAAATTAAAGGTACAGTTCATATATCTTACTGCTGTATTAAAGGACACAATTATATTACAAGTAACCATTTAACTGTCACACCAAGACAAAAACCAATAGAATTTTTTTATTTATTGCATTTCTTAACTCCTAATGTCGCTAGTTAACACAATCAATACATTTTCCCCCAACACATCCCATAATTTCTAAAATATCAGCCTCTACCAAATGGTTGAGATGTTGGTTTATGGTAAAAGTACCAGAATGAATAAATATACTATAAAAATATGAAGTTTAAGACCAATTTAATTAAAACATAATCAAAATGAAACATTTTTGAATACTAAATCATAGCCATAAGCCATAAAATATTTCAGATTTTCATTTAACACAGTAATATACACGTTTTCTTTTTTTTTTACAATAAAATCAAAATCAAGTGAATTAGAACGTTCGTTTACAGCGTTTACAACCAGTAATTTGTGCTCCGAAAATGGGTTTCAATAGCGTTTTGAGTGGATTATGGACTGTTTTTGTGACACACAACTTTGAAAGGTGTGTGTTAAAGCTGTTATAATCGGTCAGATCTGTGGTTCAAGCGTGAGAGAAAAACAGTATTGTAAGTCATGTTTCTTTTCATTCTGCTTAATGACGTGCCCCCAAAAAAGAGATTTAAAATAAACAAAACAATATGATGTCTTTTGACTGCATTCTTTAATAACTACATTACACAATACTTGTACTTTTACTTTCAGTACTTGAGTAGTAAATTTTGAAATAAACTACTTGCAATACTTAAGTACAAAAAATGTTGAATACTTTAGTACTTCCACTTAAGTATGGTGCTTAAAGAGCACTTTTACTTCTACTCAAGTCACTTTTTGATAGAGTACTTGTACTTTTACTTAAGTCTGGGTCTCTAGTACTTTATACATCTCTGTGAATGAATGACGAGGCTGAGTAGCATTTAATTTGACATTGTGCATATGCTCAAAAAGTTAACAATTATAATAATCAGTCTTCAAATCCTCTCACTGTTTTGGGAAAATGCATTCTTTTTACTGATTATCCCCAAAGCTTATGTAGGTGTGAGACAGATGATTCAATTCAATTCAATTCAATTCACCTTTATTTGTACAGCGCTTTTACGATGTAGATTGTGTCAAAGCAGCTTCACATAGAAGATTATAGAAAATTAAAACAGTGTCAGTCCAGTTTTCAGTGTTTAAGTTCATTTCAGTTTAGTTCAGTTTAATGTGGTTTAATATTCACTACTGAGAGTCCAAACACTGAAGAGCAAATCCATCGATGCGCAGCTCTACAGGTCCCGAACCATGTAAGCCAGTGGCGACAGCAGCGAGGAAAAACTTTACGAAAGTGAATAATTAAAAAACCTAGAGAGAAACCAGGCTCAGTTGGGCACGACCATTTCTCCTATGGCCAAACGTCTTACGCAGAGCTGCAGTCTAGGCGCCAGAGGCTGGAGAATCTGGACGTCAACAAGACTCATCTGTCCCTGGAGCGTCACAGGAATCAGTCTCATGCTCTCCACTCCTCCATGACCACCACAGCAGCAGCATCTCAAGACACGTCCTGATCCAGGATTATGGAAACCATGGGATCATCTCGTCGCTGGTCTTGGATCATATCAGTGGCGCTGCATAGTCTCTGGGGGCCTCGGGATGAGTAAAAAATCTAAAAAATCTAAATCTAAAAATAGATGAGTATCCCGAGGTGGAAATAGAGAATAAAGAGAATAATTAGCGTAGCTGTAGTCCATAGTGTATATAAAAGAGATGTAAAAACCTGCGTGGAGCACATTCATATATCATAATGTTATATGAGGCATTGAGTGTATGCTTTACTAAAAAGATAAGTTTTAATCTAGTTTTGAACTGCAAGAGTGTGTCTGAGCCTCTGACATTATCAGGAAGCCTATTTCAGAGTTTAGGAGCCATAAACGAGAAGGCTCGACCCCCTTTACTTGACTTTGCTGTAAACACCACCAGCATGCTTTTTAATTATTATTATTATTATTTTAAAAATGTGGCATTCAATTACACATACAACATGCAGACAGACAACATATTTCAACTGAGTTTTTATATTTACAGATTTTAGCAGGAGCTCTACAAGCAAGTTTGCATGCCCAGCTGGATATATGTTAATTTTCCTCAATTTTTCTGCATTGCAAAAATCATACAGCCCTGGTACACTGAAAGTGAAAACCATTATTTTTATCACTTTGCTAATGTAGCACACTTTTACTCAGTCAGCACAGTTTTAAGTATCATTCATGTCAGTAGCAGATGAGAATTTACATATGGTAATTTGCTGAAGTAATTGAACAAACAATCCCAAAGTTGCTTTAACACCAGCTTTCAGCCTTGATGTACGAAAGTGAAATAATTTACAAATTCTTGAGATTATCCTGCAGACCATTTTATACATCATCTTCAAATGATTTAAAACTGAACCTGTAGTATTTTAATACATAGCCCAGAACCAAGCCACAAACATTGCAAACACAACAGAGATTGTGTTAAAGCATGGGAAACAAATGAAGAGCTCTCCGGCTCTGAATAGCTTCTTACTTTAGCAGGGGTTGTTGGTCCATCGGGCATGTGTGTGTGTTGTGGTGCCAGTTTTCAAGCTTAGTGCCACCCCCCTCTATGAAGAACTCAAGTGGATCTTTTTAGTCCTTCTTAAAGATACGCTTCAATAGTGGGAAAGCTTTCCTACAGAAACTCTCATAACATACACACTGCGATACAGAGCACAAACACGTACTTGAGAAATGAATAAACTCTGTTTGAACCTAACCTTAATTATTAAACCACTGTGTGTAACTCACACGTACCATTCCGTCTGTCAAGTTTAGCTTGCAGAGTGATAAAACAGGTTTTAAAAAATATATCAGTGATGTAGATATCAGAATACCACATACTTTAACTACCCAGAAGACCTGGAAATCATCATACCATAGCAACTACCATATAACATGATAAAAAGGGATCAGAATGTGCTATAGTGATTTCTTTTTTCAAAGATCTACATGTAAGAATTTTCATCTGTAAATAGCTTTTATATTGACAGGGATTTTTTTTTTTTTGCCAATTGTTTGCTTTAAAGCTGCAGTCTTTAAGTTTTGTCTCTGTCGCCATCTCAGTTTGAAATGTGCAATTGCAGTAAATTGAAGAGTTATAGGCCCAATCCCAATTCTTAGCCCTTCCCCCTACCCCTACCCCTTGTTCTGAGCGTTCAAGTGAATAAGTAGGAATGTCCCAATTCTCTTTAACTTGAAGGTGTAGGGCTAAGGGGAAATGCTAGATTGAACTTCAAATGATTTTTCAGGACCACAATCGAAACCAAGGGGTAAGAAAATTTCCCAGAATACACCATCTACAACGGCAGCATGGCTGCACACAGAAGTCAGGAGATGCACAAATTAGTATTTTTTGTCATTATTACGAATTTTTAGCTGCACCTACCGAGTCAGTGAATGACCACAGACACACACATCGCAAAATGTGGAGTTTTTTTCCTGCCTTTGGGCGTTCGGTATCAAATTCCATTAAAACAACATTATTCCAGCAGTCCTTACTACATACTCACATCCAATACCTCAGTTTGTCACGCAGGGGATGAATGAAGTGTTCCCATCTGAAAGTGAAACTGCCAAACTGCAGTTAAAGTCGAAAAATAATTAATGAAATTACATGAAACTCTGGAAGAAACGTGGATAGCGCGGTGATGCAATGACGTTAATCAAACTATGTGTTATAACATGTAAAAAGGATCATGAAAGGAACGTTCAAAAAGCAACTCATGTGAACGCTTTAATCATATTATTGTCTTAATTAGATTAAGGCAAATAATTTGATTATTGATGTCCATCTAAACATAGACACTGCCTGCTATAATGTTAATGTTTTCCTCACAAGTCCAAAGACACACTGCAAAAAATGCAGGATTTCACACAATTCAGTCATGTTGTCCCAACACAAATTGATAACTTAAGATAAGTTAACTTAACAGTGTTAACAAATTTATGTGGATTGAACATAAAAAATTAAGTTGTCCCAATGAAATCTCAAGAATTGTTGTTTCAGCTCATTTTAAAAAAAAATTGAGTGCATGCTCTCTAGGAGAATTGGATAAGCTAAATTGTCCATCGTGTATGTGTGTGAATGAGAGTGTATGGGTGTTTCCCTTTGATGGGTTGCAGCTGAAAGGGCATCCGCTGCGTAAAACATATGCTGGATAAGTAGGCGGTTCTTTCCATTGTGGCAAGGTAAAATTAGAAGCAAAGATTTTTGTATTTTTATTAGAGATGCTCCAATAACATTTTTTAAAGACAGTCCGAATACAGACAATTTTTTTCTTGTACTCTCCAATACTGATATGATACCTCTTTGGGGATGTGGCAAGTATTTCTCAGTGAGATCAATTATTGAGACTAATTATTTTAGGACAGCTTCTTTGTAATTATGAAAAACTGTACCTCAACCTTTTTTTCTGCCTAACACAAGGTTGTCAAAGTACAAACATTTTTAAACTATTTATTTTTTATTTTTACTCATATTTAAAGTACTGCTTTTGAAATCTCCTCTTGAAAGTTCTGTTAGTGACATTACTATGTATGTTCAAAAAAGATTTTTGCTACTTGTTCAAACTACTTATTTAATATGAGTTGAATCAACACAATTCTTGAGATTTTTTGGGGATTTTTTTTGGAATTGTTTTATGTTCAATCTACCTAAATTTGTAAAAACAATTAAGTTAACCTAATTGATTTGTGTTGGGACAACGTGAAGTTTAAATGTTAAACTAATTTCGAGAGGAGCATGTGCTCATGATTGACCCACCTGGTCCACATTAGCTAATCATGATCCTCCAATCAAAGGATCCCAAGTCACTATATATATCCTCATTTCCTCTCTACAACTATCTTCGTCTGGAAGAAACCCCCCTCCTCCCCTTCTTCCACCTTTATCAAGGATGGGTGGCACGGTGGCCTAATGACTAGCACGTTTGCCTCACAGCAAGAATACCAATGGCGTTGGGTCTTCACTGGGCCATCTGGTGTTTCTGTGCGGAGTTTGCATGTTCTCCGTGTGGGTTTCCCCCGGGTTCCCTGGTTTCCTCCCACCATGCAAATGTGCTCTATATTATTGATAAAATAAGCCTAAATCTTTTTCTAATGTCTTATTCTCAGGAAGTTCACCTTGGCCTCAGCAGCGGGGGAGTTTCAGATCGACCTGAGCTCAGTCTCCCCTCGCCCTGTGAAAGGAGGTAGCCCTGGGCTCGAGGATACCTTGAGCTCAGGGCTCTCTCCCGGGACAGCACGCCAAACAAGCTATGTATAAATTGTGAGCTAAGTGTGAACTCTTGAAATGAAGCAATTGTGTGGAACCCAGCATTTTCTACAGTGTATCAGTCTTTGGTATTGGTGTGTTTTCATAGGTACATGAGCCCAGTATCGGGCCTGATACCAATATCAGTATCTTTATCAATGCATCCCTAATTTTAATAGACATGTTAGTTAACGATAAAAAAAATTGTGCAGTCTTTCATGTTTATCTATCTATCGGTGCACTAAAGCAAACTTGTTATCGCATGTTCTATATCAAAAATAGATTGTCTTTGGGAATCACACATTTGGAAAAATAGCCAATCAAAGGTTAAAACACTGAAAACTTAAGTAGGTTTGATTAGTAAATTATTTATTCATTCATTTTCCTTTGGCTTAGTCTTTATTTCAGAGGTCGCCGCAGCGGAATGAACCGACAACTATTCCAGCATATGTTTTACGCAGCGGATGCCCTTCCAGCTGCAACCCAGTATTGGGAAACACCCATACACACTCATTCACACACTTATACACTAAGGCCAGTTTGGTTTATCCACTTCACCTATGCTGCATATCTTTGAACTGTGGGAAAAAACCGGAGCACCCGGACGAAACCCACACCAACACGGGCAGAACATCCAAACTCCACACCGAAATGCCAACTTGCCCAGCCTGGACTCGAACCACTGACCTTTGTGCTGTGAGGCAACAGTGATAACCACCAAGCCACTCTGCCACCATTATTAAATTATATTAATTGAATTAAATATATGATTGCGGTTTTACTGATGCATGTGTACTGTATATGTATTGAACAAACTAACCTTTTTGATAGTCAATGTATAATTCACACACTGGAAACCACTCAAAACACTCTAATGCTAAAAGCAGCAAGGTCAAAGGTGAGCCGGAAGAGTCTGTCATGACAATGACCATTCGATATCAACCCAGAACCTCTTCAGAAAACGCAGACCTAACAGACAGATTGTATTTGACCTCAGCTAGATCAACACGCCGTGACTTTAAAGAGATTTAGATGAAAACAGAGGTTCTTAATGAGCTGTATCTGGTATCAGACACACCAGCGAGTGATTCGTCCTCCATGCGTAATTTGTCTTCCACTCCATTTCTCAAACCATGCGCTAGCTTAATGTAGTGCGCTGTGGTAATGTCCTCCCTTGATCTGCTTTGCTGATTGGCAGATTAATCGATTGGCATGCTGGTTAAGACTCTGCGGCGCCTCTTTTGGTGCGTTTCATCATCAGAGGAGTTGCTCACAAAAGAGGACGAGTCATCAAAGGCTCTACTTCACATTTACAACTTTGCAAATGCAAGTTCTGACGGATGATTGGACCATGTCAAATGTCTCGGCCAATCACAAGCTCTCATTTTGCTGCAGTAAAATGGTTTTGCATGTACTACATGCTTAAGCGGATGTCTGAAATATTTGATTCGATGAGAAAGTCGTGTTTTGTTGGTTCAGCTTTGAATTCTGGCGTTAGTGACGTTCTTGGTCTGTAGTTCAGATTTGTACTTGTGTCTTATTCTTGTGTTTCAGTGAGTGATTGTTAGGGAAGGTACATTGAAAAATAGGACCCAGCTATATAGAGAAAATAAATATAGACAGTAGGTATATATGCCAGAATTGCATACTACATTAATTCATTTTTCTTCGGCTTAGTCCCTTATTCATCAGGGGTCGCCACAGCGGAATGAACTGCCAGCTATTCCGGCATATGTTTTATGCAGCGGATGCACTTCCAGCCACAACCTAGTACTGGGAAACACCCATACACTTTTCCCATTCACACACACACATACACTATGGACAATTTAGTTTATTCAACTCACTTACTTTATATTGCATGTGGGGGAAACCAGAGCACCCGGAGGAAACCCACACCAACAAGGGGAGAACATGCAAACTCCACACAGAAATGCCAACTGGCCCAGACGGGACTCGAACCAGATACCACTGATCATCCCTGCATACTACATTTCAGCATAAACTACATACATATTTTTGTAACTTTAAGAAAGGTTTTTATAGTTCACATTTGTGCCTACATAAATTTACAACAATGGGAATGTTCACAGTATCTCAGTATCAGAGTTATTAGGTTTGAGTTTTGAGTAAAATGTTAATATTGGTTTTATTCTAGGTTTGATAACATTTTTTCTAAAATTAGAATAAAAATAATGTCACTGGGAGTTTTTATTTTTTACTTTTATCACAAAAAGACAATTGGTCAAAATAACAATGATTTTTTTGTTATTTGATGTTATTTAAAATCAGGGTTATTTCACCAAATATTAATTTCTAAACTGTTCTGAAGTGAAAACGTTGGTATGATTGTGACCAAAAATTAATCAAAATTGGCATAATTTTAGTCATTTTGACCAATTGTTATTTTATGATATAAATCACAACATTTTGATTTAAATTTGGAATATTGTTTCTCCAGTTTCATGCCGTGAAAATTTGGCAGGCCAAATTTTTATAACTAACTAATCTACCCCAGTTTCCCAGAGATGGGTTGCAGCTGGAAGGGCATCCGCTGCGTAAAACATATGCTGGATAAGTTGGTGGTTCATTCCGATGTGGCGACCTCGGATTAATAAAGGGACTAAGTTGAAAAGAAAAAGAACGAATGAATGAATAAATGAATGAATAAATAATCTGCCCTAGTCATACAAAACAAAAATATATAACAGAGCTGCATATAAATAACACATTATTTATAAATAAAAGTTCATTTAAAACGTCATAAAAATAATTAACAAAATTTTGTTTGATTAATTATGTTTTACATTTACAAACAATTTTTGAGAAAAACTATGGTTTACAGCAGTGTTTTGCAACCTTGTAACTGACGGCACATCAACAGTACACATTTTCAACCACTTTCTATTCAAACACACCTGAATCAAAAGATCAGAACATTAGAAGAGACTCCAAAGTCTGAAATGAATTGGGTCAGATAAGGGACACATCCAAAATATGTACAGTTGGTGTCCCAGCAAGCATTTTTTTGTTTTTAAAAGTTGTCTAATAGATGTCTGATGTCTAAACAGTTGTCTTGGCTAAAACAAGGCTACATTTGGGCTGTCAGTGAAAATCAAAATAAACAGAAATGAATGACTACACATATGAAGTCCAGGGTTCATGCACATTTTTACAACTAAAATTCCATGATTTTTCCATGACTTTTCCAGGTCTTTCAAGTAAATTTTCATGACCTAATGTTTCATGGAATGTATTTATATACATTGTAAATAATAAGAAAAATAATGCACACTAAAATTTATTACAGCATATCATAAAACACAAAACAAATCTATTTAGTTTACATTTATTTTATATATCTATTGTATGTCAAATTTATTTAGATAATGCTTACACATGGCGGTTCGTTCCCGCTGTGGCACCTCTGAAATTGAGACTAATCTGAAGGAAAATGAATGAATGAATGGAATGAATGAATGAATGAATGAATGAATGAATGAATGAATGAATGAATGAATGAATGAATGAATGAATGAACGTTTAAGCAGCATTCATAATGTGACACCATGTTCTTGGCCAAAGACAGAAAGGAAGTAAAGACAACTAACCTATATTCAAGTTTACAGATATTTGTTAAACTAATTTCCATGACCTTTCCAAAACTTTGTGGGGATTTTTGTTTTTCCAAAACTTTTCCAGGCCTGGAAAATGCCATGTCAAAATTCCATGACTTTTCCAGGTTTTCCATGACAGTATGAACCCTGGAAGTCTGTCTAATCTGTCTATTTGATGACTAGTTTAGTTTTAGGCTACGTTTAGATGTCTATTAGACGACTATTAAACACAAAATTGTTTGCTGGGGTGCCTCCAGGAACAGGGTTGGGAAACACTGGTTTGCACTATATACATATTAGAATTTTCAAACCATCCTTCCACTATGTATAGTACCATAAATCATTCTCACAATTTCAACAAAGCCTCATCTGCACAAGCAAGCTGCATAATGTTACAGTGATGCTCAGTGACATATTTAATTTGCCAGAACAATGCTACAATACATCACAGAAAACCAAATGTTTAAGCTTGAAATGAATAAAGCATGCACATAATAAACAAACATAACACGCAGTGACAACGCAACACTGGCAAGTGACAGTTCTGTCAACTGGTCTGAAACGCTCTCACACTGGCCCCAGGCCATCCTTACTGCCGAGCCCTGCTGTTATTCCTGAATTCTCATAAAAGCACAAGTATGCAATTTAATAGAAAGTATTTTGTCCCAGGAGGATCCAGTCTCCCTCCACTAAAGACAATTTCCAAATAATTGCACCGTAACAAAAGAGTTCTTCTTTACACTTTGCAAGTACTTTCTTTGTGGCCCTTGAAGCAAGGAAAATAAATGTATTCGTTTTCACGGATGAAGAGCATTGTTGTTTGGAAAAAGAGATAACTTTAGTATTATTTTTTTTTCTATTCCTTTTTTTGGCACAGGAATTTGGAATTGATTTTTTTGAGCTGGCTGTTTGATTTAAGCATGCTGTTAAGGAACTGCCTGCAAGCAAAATCCAATTAATTCCTGAGCCTCTCTGTACCCAAAAACGCCCCGTACCATTATTCCATCCTACCCTTCTTAACTAATTAACATTATTAGCCAAGAGGAACTGCTTAAATATTAGCTACAGTAGGGAAGGAACAAAAATACCTGACTTCCCACAGTTGAGGGAGATGTGTCAAAATCAGACCAGACTGGCTGGTTTGATAATGCGCGTCTTCATATAATTCAGTTTAAGACATTCAGGGATTGGTTCGAACTCTGAGTTTTCTGTCTCTGTGTTGACACTGAGTTATTACATTTATGAGAGAATAGCCAGATTATGCACTTTTTAAAAATAAAATCTCTTATTCATTTATTTTCTATCAGCTTAGTCCCTTTATTAATCAGAAGTTGCCACAACGGAATGAACCGCCAACTTATTCAGCATATGTTTTACACAGCGGATGCCCTTCCAGCTGCAACCCAGTACTGGGAAACATGCATTTACACAAATACACTATGGCCAACTTCGTTAATTCAATTCACCTATAGTGCATGTCTCTGGACTGTAAAAACCCACGCCAACATGGGTAGAGCATGCAAAAAAATACACAAAGAATTGCCAACTGGCCCAGCCAGAACTTGAACCACCGACCTTCTTGCTGTAAGTTGACAGTTCTAACCACTGAGCCACCATGTTGCCCAACATAAAATCTTATAAATAAGAATATAAATCTTAGAAAATGTTTTTTGCTGCTTGTTTAAACTACTTATTTAAAATGAGTTGAATCCACACAATTGTTTGGGGGGTAAAATGTATTAGTTTTATGTTCAATCTACTTAATACATTTGTAAAAACAGCTACATTGTATTTGAACCCAGCATTTTTTACAGTGCATTTCAAGAGTTCACACTTAGCTGATGAAAGGTAATAGGGAGAGAGCCCTGAGCTTAAGATCCCCGAGCCCTGGGCTCCCTCCCGTTAGCAGGGCAAGAGGGGAGTTTGAGCTCAGGTAGATCTCGATGAACTCCCCTTATTTCTGACTAATGACAGATATGTGATGGTTAAGGAGAAATATACAGCTTGCAAAGAGCTTGACTATGATGTAAATTTGTTATGTTCAATTTACATAGGTTACGTGTTTTTTGGACTGTGGGAGGAAACCGGAGAACCTGAAGAAAACCCACGTGAACACGGGGAGAACGAGCAAACGTTTTTTAGTAGGGACTTTTATGTTCACACTTGCAATCGTTTCAGAATAAAGCGTATTTGGCGTGCTGTCCGGGGAGAGGGCTCTGAGCTCGGGGAGACACCCCAACTCGAGTTATTCCCCTTATCAGGAAACGGAGAGGAATTGGGATTCGAGCAAAGTATCTAGCCCGGCCCCAAAATATTTGAATGCGCATAATAGTAAAAATTAAGTCAACTGGGCAGTAGGTTTACTCACTTTTTTAAAGGAACATTCAACTTTTTGGATAATTTTACAGCTCACTTAGAGCTAAATAGTTGGGGTTTTACAATTTTTTATCCATTAAGTTAATCTCAGAGCACTCAAAAAAGTATTTTTGCTGCTTTTTTTCATACTACTTATTTAAAATAAGTTGAATCAACACAATTCTTGAGTTTTTTTGTGGTCAACTTAATTGTTTTACATTCAGTCTACTTAAATGTGCTGAAACAATAAAGTTAACTTAATCGATTTGTGTTGGAACAACATGAAGGAATTGTG